>NC_133287.1:13473851-13499910 GCF_005239225.2 Populus alba | reverse complement strand
ATTTTACATAAAGACTAATTAAATAGATTTAGAAAATTACTCAATAGTTCGTTGTTTTAGTATAATAGCTAATCCAATTAAATGTTTACAAGTATAGGTGACCTGCAAGCTCTAGTTTGGTTAGTAGTATTATGTAACTCTTGGTCTTTAATGTGAACTTAACGAGCATGTTTTTATTGGCTAACATCAATGCTAACGTTGTTATTTGTATTCCACTATTAAACCTTCAACTTACAAAACATCTCTCATCTAAGCTAACTTATCGATCATGTCATTTGATTCTTTGCGCTGCGTGTAACAATACATTTGCCTTTTAAGATCATCAGCAAGAATCAATATTGAGATTTAGAAATTGGGATCGCGGACTCTTTCTTCTTACTTTTTTTTTTCTTTTTGATTTTTTTAATTTTTCTTTTTATAAATCAATATAAAAGAAAATACAAGAAAAAAAAATCAAATAAAAAGGTTTTAAACTCTCCCAATTAATCCCATTCTTTTTTACCCCTCACAGCGTTGAGGCTGGTTGGAGAGATGATGTGAGGGAATTCAATATGGTGGAGAAAATAGTGTTAAGCTCTCCTTTAACAAAAAGGAAACTTCAGGAAAGATAGAAAAAAATATGAAGAAGAGGTTGAGATTGAGACTGGGAGAAGAATTAAAGCGAACAAGAGAGATGCCATTCTGCATCAACCTGTAATTTCATCATAAAAACTTCAATGAAATATATTATTGCATACAACTTATACTAGTACAATTCAGGGTAGAATAGAAAAGGTTGAAGCAACAGGTGCCGAGGCTACTATAGCAGCACAATGATTTCCAAATTTTGGTCACCCTTTAGCTGCAACTAAAGTTACTGTTTCCTTTGGAACTTTTATAATGAACTTAAACCTCCAATAAAATTTAATGAAGTCCATAATTATTTGTTTTTGGACCTTTTTTCTTTAAATTGAATTTTTTTTGTCAACATGGCTCTTCATATGTCAAAAATATACTATATATTTTCAATCTTTGTATTTCCTAACCTCCTCAACCAAGTTTTAGCTATGTTCTGGGCGCTCCGACATCCTCATCTCAATGTTATAATTTTTTTTAGATTTTTAAAGATTTTTTAGTCCGAATATATATTTTTGAGATTTTTTGAAGAGAAAAAGGTGAATTTGAAGAATAACCCAAAAATGGGTTATGACATACCTGCTTATTCATTTCATAATCACAAACACATTTGTCTAAAGATTTGTTGCTTGATAGGATATATCTTGGTGTTGCCATAGAAATATGCTAGCCTTATTTCACCAATAGGAATATCTTGCTCTTTGCAATCTCATGGTCTTTCGGCCTGTCCATTTTCATTTGTATTCGTTTTCATTGATCATCCATTTCTTTTTTTTTTTTTTTTAGGGTCAAATATTACGTTTTTCTTTCTGAAAAAAAAAAAAACAACTAATATTAAACAACCATAATCAATGATGGTGCAGAAGATTTGTATTATTATTAAACGAATCATAATCAATATTAATCGAATGAAAAAATGATTACAAACAGTAAAATAATCAAATTAAATTTCTAAAACCATAATTAAACAAAACAAAGGAAAACCAGAACCATGAATTTTTATTCTTAACCACAGCCTTGAATGAATGAAGTGGTGACCAAATTCTGCTGAATTATTTAATGCTGAGAGCTCTATCTCTCAGCCGTTAAAGCCCAATTTGCAGATGCTAACAACTTTGACTTCAGATCCTGCCCGAAGGAATTCAGGCGTTTTCTTGGCCTTTTTTAGCATCCCGAACCAAACTATCTTCAATTTTCGACGTTTCATTAGATGTAATCAGAGGATACGTATGTGGAATAGGGCTGTGGGAGTCTCTTCTAAGAAACTGCTTTGAACCACTTGACTGATTTTTTTAGGATATCGTTTCAAATCATTTTTGAAATCAACATAGTAGAGGCCGAACCTCACAGCATAACCACTTCCCCATTCGAAATTGTCCATTAAAGACCAAGCAAAAAATCCGCTTAACATCAACACCATGCTCACTGCAATAAATAGATATTGAAATCCCAGTTAGACGGATTTGGTAACCTAATAATATAATTGTTGCTATGGATTAAAAACTTATTATCAATGATCATTAGTTAATAAATGAAAAAAATTAACTCACTTGATGGATCTCAAAACATTCTTGAGGTGGTCTTTGTAAGATTTTTCTCTTATGGGATCATAAGAGCTTCCTTTAGTGATGAAGCATTGCTATTTACGTCATCAAACCCCTGAAAAAAAATCAGTAAAATAAAGCATTAAGAACACACTTAGTGTTAGAGAAGTACTTAAGAAGCTTCAACGTAGCACAATGTAATGATCGTTCATTTTCAACCATACCATTCTCAGTAATGTAAATTGTTGGGTTCCCGTATTGGTCTTTGGTGTAATTCAAAAGCCTGCTGATGCCTTCGGGATAAATATAAAGCCATTTTTACACCAGCCTGTGGACCTATTGGGATTCCATCTCTCTCTCCTGCAAAATTAAAGAAAAAACAGAGAAAATGAATGAATTAATACTTGATAAAACATCATCTAATTGATGTTATGTAATTGGAAAAAAATAAGATGAATAAGAAAGAAAAGATATCAATCATTAGTTACCTGTCCAACTAGCACGAGCATCGGACATGAATCCAACACTCTGATAATTTGCATCAATATTTTGAGCATAATATGTTGTGTAGTAATTAATTCCAATAAAATCATACGATCCCTTCAGCATCTTAGATTCCTCGGCAGTGAACTCGGGCAATCTTCCACCAACAAAATCATGCATGTTACGTGGATAGTCACCATTAGTTTTAAAGGATCCATGAACCTGCCAACATGAAGAAAAACACTGATTACCTTCTGTTTATACATATATACCAGGTCTTCCTCTAGCAGAATTAAGAGTTCAGAAAGTACTTTTGAATTTGATATATATAAAAAAATACTAACCAGCCAAGCATTGAAGTCGAGGCTTCTTTTGGTTGCATTTTGATCAGCTTCACTGTTTGAGTAAGGTTCAAACCAGTGAGAAACAAGTGTTATCCCAATCTGTCCACCTTGACATGACTGATATTTTTTCCTTGTATAGTTTCACTGCCGCAGCATGAGCAAGCAACAAATGATGGCTAACCGTATACACTTCAGTGGCACCACTGTTTAAGGATCGGTGTGGATCATTTACAACGACAGAAATCCTACCGGGTGCCATCGTGCCCATGTCATAACCTTGAACACTGAACATCCATGGCTCGTTTCAAAGTAATCCACTTCTTCACTCGGTCTCCAAACTTTTGGAAACAAAGGTCGACAAAGTCTCGGAAATCATTTCTGGAAACCAATGTTTTATGTGAGAAAATTTATAGGAATGCTTTAAATTTTAGAGAAGCATAGGTCCACAAAGTCTCCAGAATGACAGATTAGATTATAAATATTTCGAAGCTACAACAAGTTTGGATATTTGAAAGCATCATTAACGAAAGGTTGCTACTTACACAATGTTAGGACTTAAGAAACCACCATATTTATCTTCTAAAGCTTGTGGGGTATCCCAGTGAAAGAGAGTGACGTAAGGCTGCAAACCTATATTATTACAAAAACATCATATATATAATCAGATGGAGCGCACAAGATAAACCTTTTGTTGGATACGAATTTTCGCATCAATTTTTGGCAAAATGTGATGATTAATTGAAGGAAGGGAAAGGTCATAACCATTCTTAAGGAGGTCATCAATGAGATCGTTATAAAAATTTGATGCCTTCTTCGTTTACTCCAGCACTTAACCTGCCATCTGCATTTTCCAAAAAAAAATCCAATGGAAAGCTATATATCAAATGGAAATTCAGTAAGTGAAAACAGATGTCAAAGTCAAATCCTGCTATTGTGATTACTATTATCACTATGTTAAGAACAAATTTCAAAAAAATATAAAAACTTACGTGGTAATACTCTAGACCAAGAAATGGAGAATCTGAAAGCATCCATTCCCATTTCTTTCATTCTTTGCACATCTTCCTGTTACATTTATCAATTTTTTTTAAGAACAATTACACTTGCATACATCATATAGTTAACCACAACGAAAATATGATGAAGAACTCCCATACCTTATAGCGATGATAGAAATCAACAGCTACATTTCCGTTGCTATGATCATTTATTCTCTCTGCAAACGTTGAAAGTAATATTATTTAATTTTAAAGTTAATAATGGTGGTTTTCTTAGGACATTAACATAATTCTATTCAACTTTTAGCGAGGGAAGTACAAATTTTAATGAGAGAGATTGGTACCTGTATGTTCCTCAGTGAAAGTGTCCCATATAGCCGGTCCTCTACCATGTTTGTTTGTTTCACCTTCGTACTGCATATCATAATAAAATAATAACGAAAAATTAATTAACATAACTAGTATTATTTTAAACAATGTTCTGCTGTCCCCTCCTAATTGCTGCACTAGAAGCAGCAAAATTTAGAGTCTGGATGTACCTGGTAAGCTGATGAGGATGTTCCGAAAACAAAATCATCTGGGAAAGAATAACGGCTGAAGTCATCAATATTGCTTCCCATTGCAGTCTAAGTATTGAAGCTGGCACTTGGATAAATAAGGCTTTGGCACTTGGATAAATAAGGCTTGGGTTTAGTGTGTGAAACAGAGGTTTGTTTGGGTAGAAAAGAATGTAACGCAAGTTTGTAAATGAGGCAGAGATTCTGTGCTTTTCCTTTTCCTCGATAGGAGAGATGGTGAGTTACAGAGATTTGATGTAGAGATTTGATGCAAGATGGCATGGATGGAACGACCATTTTATAGGGCAATTCCAGCGTGTACAAGCAGCATTTTCTTGACTTTTTTTTCTTTCTTTTTTTAGTTTAAATTAAGGAATATTGATTTCTTTGACTTTGACAAAGTTATCTCATAATGCTTATCTTTTTCTCCATTTTTTTATTGTCTTGGTGAGAACGCATTACTTCATAATTTCTAAGAAGTTTCAAATAATCAAAATAAGTTTTTGGGTTAGAGGAAAAAATGAATCGTATGGAAGAATTTCAAAATTAGACATTTTGAAGGTATTTTAGGACACATCCGTGTGTCATGCACGACCATTTTAATAAAAATCAAACAATTTCGTTACATGCGTGCGTTCCTCGTTTGCCAATTACCACTAGCTATGGATAAAACGTGCATATATACAAAATCAAGCTGCCTAGCTCTGCCGGGTCCCATAACAATAGCCTCTTTGTTTTCACCCATCCACATGGTGGTGGCTTCCTAAAATCTTTCCTTTTCCACGAAGACAATACAACAGTCCCCAATTAAAAATTGTATTCAAAAAATTTTACACTGTTGGTCTGTTTATAATAATAAAAAAATTCTTTTTAGCAAAGAGGTTCTTATATTATCATGTAAGAAACCTAACAATTTTAATATCAATATAAAAATTAAAGAAACTATCTTTTTATTTAATATTGGAATTACATCTTACGTATAAATTCGTAATCCCCGATATTAATAAAAAACAAAGTAGATTTTTTTGTATATTAAATTTTATATCGGAAATACATCTTACATATAAGTACGTAATCCCACATATTAAAAAAAACAAGATATTTTTTTATATTTTTAAAATATAGGTGAAGTTCTCATGACTTTAATAAATTAGTTATTAAATTCAAAATGCATGCAAATATATAAGACTATTTTTTGTGATTTTTTTAATATGATAAATTATGCAAATATAATTTATTTCTGAGAGACTTAGCCGTATGCAAATTAAAATTGAAATTGTATTTTTTAAAGAAAGATTTTTTTGTTGTTTTGTTTTTGCGGGAGAGAACTAATTCGTTTACTACTAAAAAAGCACTTTGCTTTCAAATATTAAATATAAAAGGATGAAAGTAAAAGGGGGAAATCAAAATTGATTGCAAAATTGCCATTAAACCTTTCAAAATTTGACTAAAGCCACATTCGGCGAAACACAATAATATATTTTAAATTGAACAAGATATCAATTTAAAAACAAATTATTTATTATTTGAAATTGACTCAAAAGCAAGAAAACACCAAACTCAAACATAAATAAAAAATTTAGTAGCAATATGATAGATTATGACAAGTTTATGATGGGACTCTAAAGTTTAAGTTGTAAGGATCTTCTTGTTTGTTACGATAGTTTGTTAAACATACTTGTAAAGAGGGATCCTATATATTGTAACTACAACTATATATATATATATATATATGCATTTTCCAGTATGCTATCAGAGCATGCTATGGCTAATGCTTGAACCTTTTTTTCAAAGCTTCCTCAACAATAAAAAACTGGAAAAGGAAGTTTGGAAAATTTACCTTCTAAACAAGTGGTGCAGACTGATTTTGAGGTATGTGAAGTAAACGGAATTTGGGAATAGGATACAAGCTAGCTCTACACAGTCCCTTGAAAAGAATACTCCCCGTGATCTTGTCCTGAATCCAAAATCCAAATGCATCACAAATAAATTTGTAATTGTTATCTTTACATAACCTATGAACCAATAGCAAATGTTAAGACAACTTAGGCATATGCAAAACTTGTTTTAATTGTAAAGAGCAATGTGGAACATCCAAAATACAAGAGCCAATACTAGAAATGCTCAAACCTGAACCCCCTGCAGCAGTGATGGTTTCAGAGCTCTCAATGCTTGATCTTGTGATCCTCTACTTCCGCACTCTCTAGTTCCTGCTTTTGTTTCTGGCTTCATTATCTTCTCATTCATGCAATTCTTTCGTGCTCTTTGATATATCCACTATCTGTTTGATATATTGTCTCACTGAAAAATTCTTCTTTTACTCTTCGAGTTTCTACTTCAACCTCTTACATTCTAAAAATTGGTGACTACTCAACTCCAGATTGTTCAATTCTTTTTAGCAAAGAGGTTCTTATATTATCATGTAAAAAAACCTAACAATTTTAATATCAATATAAAAATTAAAAAAACTATCTTTTTATTTAATATTGGAATTACATCTTACGTATAAGTTCCTAATTCCCGATATTAAAGTAGATTTTTTTGTATTTTTGAATTTAATATCGGAAATACATCTTACGTATAAGTTGGTAATCCTACATACTAAGAAAGAACAAGATAATTTTTATATTTTTGAAATATAGGTGAAGTTCTCATGACTTTAATAAGCTAATTATTAAATTCAAAATGCATGCAAATATATAAGACTATTTTTTGTGACTTTTTTAATATAATAAAATATGCAAATATAATTTATGTTTGAGAGGCTTAGCAATATGCAAATTAAAATAGAAATTGTATTTTTTAAAGAAAGATTTTTTTGTTGTTTTGTTTTTGCAGGAGAGAACTGATTCGTTTACTACGAAAAAAGCACCTTGCTTTCAAATATTAAATATGAAAGGATGAAAACAAAAGAGGGGAAATCAAAATTGATTGCAAAATTGCCATTAAACCTTTGAAAATTTGACTAAAGCCACATTCAGCGAAACACCATAATATATTTGAAATTAAACAAGATATCAATTTAAAAACAAATTTTTTATTATTTGAAATTGACTCAAAAGCAAGCAGGATTATAATATAGAGAGATATATATAAAGCAGGATTTTATCAACGTGATGGAGTGGATTATGATATGACAAAATGACATTCCAATGATGGGCTTGCGGATTTTATAGATTGAAAACTCTAGATGAGGTTATTCTTAGGATCGACTCCATGGTCAGGACAACAATTCAACCATGAGCTGCGGGGTAACTTCTCTTATTATTATATGAAGAATGAAGTGTACATTGACGTGGAGAAAAGTACCTCATAAATACTTTTAATATACTTTTAAGGTTAATCTTGTCTGGATAAGTTTCCGTTGACTTTTATTGCACACGTTGTCTCCAACATCTTATGTCTATCTATTTCATTTATTAAGTTATTTACTTTATTAATTAATTAATTAAACATTGTGATATTAAAAAACCATCGTAGAATTTTTCATTTGTCATCGATTTCGAGCATTCAACTAGTTGAGACTGATTCAAAAGTGGTGCCTTTGGATTTCTCCATTGGCACCGGAGGACCTCCCTCGTAATTTCTTTGTACTTTCAAGCTCTAACATTATCCGTACGACTACTTTCGACAGCGGCCTGTAGAGTAGGCGAATCGCTATCGCAGCTTGAATTCAATGCCCCATCGTAATTAAATTCTGCTGAATTAGTCAGGTCAAGCCTCTTGTACTTGAGATTTATCGGTTACTTCCAACTTAATCCAGCAGCCGCATCCCAATTCTATACTCTTTGGTCATGTTCAAATTAAAAGCAGATGAAACATAACGATAAAAAAAAAATATTATTATAATTTTAAAATTTAAAATGAAAATCAATCTAGGAAAAGCATAAGTTATATGTCGAGAGCGTCAACCCGAGTTAATCTGGATCAACATAACAATAAAACTGATTATTATCATATTTTTAAAACTAAATTAGAAAGTTAACATAACAAAATATTTTTAAAACAAGATATTTTTTTATTTTTTTCTATATAATTTTTTTTGCAGCATTTAAAAGAAAGTCGGGTATTCTAATACCTATTTTATATTTTTATAGTATAAATATAAATTAATATTAATCAAAATTGGTAGAAAAATACATGAGAAAATCATAAATTTTGAAAGGATTTTTGAGAAAAAAATTGGAATTTATTTTTGGTTTTTGAAAAATAATCGATGTTGGCCCAACCCCTGTTTTGAGAACTTACATATTGAAAGTATTATTCACATAATACTATTTTTGTATACGATACAATTCATAAATGAAATAATGATAATTGAATAAATCTTAGTGAACAAGATAGGGCTTAACATAGTAACCCAAGAAAATGAATGATTGTGGATTTTATCTTGCATAGTTTAAATATTTTTATTTTAAAAGTTCCTCTTTTACATGTTTTAATTTTATTACTTGTTTATTGTGGAGCTAAAATATTTATTTATAAATAATATTGACTATTTTTTTTATATAGATTATATAGTGTCTTTTACTCATTCTACTCAAGATTTGGTTGTGCCAATCAATGTTTCTTCAACAAGTACTACTTTGGCAGTGAGAATTCTACAATCATCTTCTATCGTGCATGGTGAGAAATCTGAAAAGTTTAATGAATTGAAACTTAAGAGGTGGCAATAAAAGAAACTATTATATCTGACCATTAACACAAAATCATGTTGTGGAATAGAGTTTTAGGCTTTGCAAATAAAGTCTAAGGTACTTGATTATTGGAAATGAGGATAAAGCTCTTGAAAGCTTTAGAGTCATTATATTATCTCTCTCTAAGTTGATAATAATTGGGATGTTTAACCTAATGGGTAGCCAACCCTTTGTATATATATATGTAGGGTAATATACAATAGTAATGGTGGAGTTTACCACACAAGAGTATGTCTACAGTATTTCTTATATAAGTATATTCTATAATATGCCCCCTCAAGCTGAGGGTGGAGGATCAACTCGAAACTTGAAACGAAAAGCAGTAAATGAAGAAGTAGGAAGTGGCTTGGTGAAGACATCAGCAAGTTGATCCTGAGAGGAAATAAAACGAATCTGAATCTCCTTCTTTGCAACTCTATCTTAGACAAAATGATAATCGACCTCAACATGTTTTGTGCGAGCATGAAAAACAAGATTCGCAGACAAATAAGTGGCACCAAGGTTGTCACACTAGATAATAGGAGCAGAAGCAGATGGAAGCTGGAGATCTGTTAATAAGTACTGAAGCCAAATAACCTCAGCAGTGCCATCAGCTAAGGCTTTGTACACAACTTCAGTAGAAGAGCGAGCAACTGTGCGTTGTTTACTGGATTTCCATGAAATCGACGTCTGACCAAAAAACATAAGGTAACCACTCGTAGATTTTCTGTCCTCAACACTGCCTGCCCAATCTACATCTGTAAAACCATGTAAGGCAAAAGTAGAACTGCGAGTAGTATGTAAGCCATGTGATGTCGTACCCCGAAGATAACGCAAGATGCGTTTCACGACAGCCCAATGAGAATCTGTAGGAGCATGCATAAACTGATAGACTCTGTTAACAGTAAAGCAAATATCTAGGCCCGTAAAAGTGAGATACCGAAGTGCACACACAATTTGACGAAAGCGGGTAGCATCAGAAAACAATGGATTGGGCAGAATGGTAGCTTTGGATGTAAAGATAGGAGTATCAACAGGTTTGCAAGATAACATACCAGCCCAAGTGAGGATGTCAAGTATATATTTATGTTGGCGGAGCATAAGACCCATACTAGTAGACTGAACCTCAATACGTAAAAAATAATGAACAGAACCCAAGTCGCAAAGCTTAAATTCTGAGCTTAGTAGTTGAATGAGGCATTGGAGCAGAAGAGAGTTACTATCCGTAAGCAGAATGTCATTAATGTAGACCAAAAGATAACAAATATCAACACCAACAGAGAAGATAAACAATGAGGTATCCACCTTAGAGGCACGAAAACCAATAGATAATAGGAAATCATTCAGACGAGTGTACCAAGCCCGTGGAGCCTATTTTAAACCATGTAGAGATTTATGCAGTTGGCAAACATGAGAGGGGAGAGCAGAATCAACAAAACCTTGAGGTTGTTTCATGTAGACCTCCTCATCAAGAACACCATTGAGGAAGGCATTATGGATGTCAAGCTGATGAATTTTCCAACCACACGAAACTGCAATGGAGAAGACTAATCTGACGATTGCCTGTTTGATGACAGGACTAAAAGTTTCAAAGTAATCAATACCTTCTTGCTGAGTGAAACCTCTAGCAACCAGACACGCCTTATATCTCTCGATGCTTCCATCAGATTTGTGTTTAATCTTGTATACCCACTAACTACCAACAACATTCATGGAGGGGTGAAACGATACTAAGGTCCAAGTTCTGTTTGCGCGTAAGGCCTGAATTTCCTCACACATAGCACTATGCCACACCTCATATCTGTTAGCATCATTAAAAACAAATGACTCATGAGAGGGAGGAGAAACTACCCCGCTGAAGGAGTCAGCAGAGGTTGCGGTAGTGGTTGTGGACAGTGTTGTCTTGGGCTGCCATGGACGAAGAATCATGGGATGTTAACGAGCAGCTGGGCATGGAGAAGTGTGACCTATACCTGGAAGATGTTGAAGAGTATATGAGGAGGCCTACATAGAGCTGTAGACCAACTGGAGAAGCAATGGAGGGACTGGTCGGCATTGCAGACACTGGTGAGGCTACGGTAGATCTAGGATGATCTTTTGCAGAACCAGGCTGCTCTGTTGCAGCAGACCTAAGAACATGCACATCCGGTGATGGAGAACCTATTCCTGCACAATGATCATTGGAAAGACAAGTATATGGTGACAGTATGGTAGTGTGGGATGGTGATGAAGGGGTGGCAGAATCTATGGGCAAAGGGGTAGTCTGGTAGGGTACAGTAGAGGGCAGAATTGGGTTGTGGTTAGGGCCGGTTTGGTAAGTAGTAGGCTGAAAGGATGAAGGAGGGTTCAAGGATGGAAGATAGGTAGGTGGGGTGGGAGGTACTAGTGAGGCCGTTACCTGTTCAGACTTTGCAAAAGGAAAGACATTTTCATGAAAACGAACATGACATGAGACATAAATACGATCAGATTCTAAGTCAAGGCAACGATAACCGAGATGGGATGAGCTATAACCTAAAAACACACAAGGAGAAGACTGGAAATCTAATTTATAAGCATGATATGGACGCAAAAAGGGAAAACAAAGACACCCAAAAGCACGTAGGAAGTTAAAATCAGGAGTGCGTGGAAACAGACACTCAAACAAAAATGTATTTTGGAGAACACGAGTAGGCATGCGATTAATAAGGTAGACTGATGATTTAAAAGCATAGTTCCAAAATCACAAAGGGGCATTACACTGGCCTAAAAGGGTTAGGCCAGTTTCGACAATATCGATGACGACGTTTAACAATGCCATTTTGTTCATGAGTATGAGGACAAATTAACCGATGATGAATACCAATGGTCTAAAAACATTTATTTAATTTATAATATTCATCACCCTAATCAGTTTGAACATATTTAATTATAAGAGAAAACTGACGCTCAACAAGTGTTTAAAAACGTTGAAAAATGGAAAAGACATCAGATTTCACAACAAATGGATAATACCATATATGTTTGGTATATGCATCGACCAAAATAGCAAGCCATTAGAAGAAAACATAGGGATAGGACCACAAACATCACTAAAAATTAATTCAAGTGGGGTAGAAGTTTTGTGACTCGTAGGTTGTAATGAAAAATGGGATGACTTTCCTAAAGGACAAGCTTGACAATGAGTAAGAGAACGTCTAGAAGTACATACGATTTTATTGCCAGAAACTAACAAATTGAAAATGCGAGGGGTTGCATGACCTAAACGACGATGCCACAGGTCAGCAGTTGCAGCTATGCAAGGAGACAAAAAAGCTTGAGGAACTAACGTGGCAGAAGACTCAAAGAGGACATAAAGACCATCATGACTGTAACCGGAAAGGAGAACTTCCTTGGTGACGAGATCCTTCACATAAAACATAGAAGTGTGAAATTCAAAATAAACATGGTTATCACGACAAAATTTTTGAACAAATAACAATGGTTTGGTAATGTGAGGCACATGGAGAACATTAGATAATGTAAACATGCGTTTTGGAGAATGTAATTTAGTATGTCCAACATGGGATATGTCAAGGCCCTTACCGTCACCAACATGCAAATAATCATTACCAAGATAGGGTGTAAAATCGTCAGAGATCCAAGATCAGGTGTGACGTGTTGATTTGCGCCGATGTCGAGGAACCAAGTTGCAGCAGAAATATTCCCAACAACAAGATGTGTAGAGGGCTGCAGAGAGCTGCTACAAAACTGGGAATAATGGGGAGCTGTGTGCCCAAAACTAGAGCACAATTGGCAGCGTACAGGCTGCTGTCCAGACCACTGCCCAACATTGGAATCGTGCAGAAAGGGAGCGGCAACCATGGAATGGAAAGAGTTCTTGTGCAGAAATTCATGGGTATAAAGGTGGCTATGAAGATCTGTATAGGATAGCGATTCTTCCTTGGTTATGAGACTCGTTACCAAGTCTTTGAACTCACCATGAAGGCCATGACACACATAAAGATTGAAATCTTCAAGAGACATGGAGCGACCAGCAGCAGCCAATTCATCAAATAATGATTTTGCTAGCTGCATGTATAGACTAACCGATAAGTCACCTTGCCGAAGGTTTTAAAAGGAGCCATGGAGTTGCACGATGCGAGAATTAGATGGAGAGGCAAGCGCTTTCTCAAGAGTGCGCCAAACACAATACGAAGTAGAATAATCTACCACGAGATGCAACACATCCACGTAGAGAGAGGAGAGCAAAGCACTCAAAATAAGTTGATCTTGTTGCTTCCAACGAAGAAAGAAGGGCTGATGGTAGAGGAAGAACCAATAGAGCTGTCAAAATATGAGATGGAGGACACGACACTGAGCCGTCAATGAAGTGAAAAACACCTTGACCAAGGAGATATGGCTTCATCTGCATTCTCCAATAGAGATAATTTGTGTTCGTAAGCTTTAGCGAAACAACATGGTAAGTGTTCCCTAAAGGAACAATAGTTGTAATGTGGGTTCCCATGAGAGGTAAAGGAATGACAGGGACTTGGGAGTAAGAATCAGAGACAAGCTCTGCAAGTGGAGGCTGCTGTAGGGAGGAAAAAGCACCAGCAACAGCAGCTTGGGGATGCTAGCCGGCTGTGCTGCGCCACCTGTGGAGAGGGAGAAGTCAGCGGCAGCAATAAAATCCATGTAGAGAAAGTAAAGAGAGGGTCGACTGCAAAGGGAGGAAGGGAGAAAAGAGTTCTGACGGCAGAAGGCTCTGATACCAAGTTGAAAATAATTGGGAGGCTTAATCTAATGGGTAGCCAACCCTTTGTGTGTGTGTGTGTGTGTGTAGGGAAATATACAATAGTAATGGTGGAGTTTACCACACAAGAGTATGTCTACAATATTTCCTATATAAGTATATTCTATAATACTCTAAAACTAAATAAATTTTATTTTTACTGTTTTTGTCTTTATATCCGAGCTGGTCAGTGATAACCATTGGTTCAAGAAGATCATTTCAAGTCCATATGCATCCTTGATAACTCCCCTGTCCAAAAATTGGGTTAGCTCACTGGTAACAAAGGTTATTGATCATATTCTAAGTGTTTCCATATATAAGCATATGCCTTGATGAAAGTTGTAGCAGATTTCCTATCAAGAATTCCATGATGACAAACGATGCTAATAGAAAACCCTTTGTTAGGAAACACTGTTATTTGCAAAGCAATCACTAAAGCTTTAGTGTCAGATATAGGTAGCTCAGGGAAATATGGAAACCATTTGATGGCTTGTCGAGTTTCATTCCTGAGAAATGACCCATGTCTGCATTTGACTCGGCTATGGTTTGTGAAATTGCATCACTTGAAGTGTATAAGAGAATGGGTTTTGGGGAGTTTTCTAGCCACACTAGGTGGACAACAAGTGGGAGAAAGTGGAATAGTGTTTGGGAGAGTAATCTTTTTAGCCTGGGGAGTATTACTAAATTGAATAAGATTTAACTTGACTCGATGAGCTCATAAAATATAATTCGCTGAGCTAGAGGAAATTTGAACCAAGCAATGCCTAGGAAGGTGAGAGGGAGAGAGGAGTCAATGACCGACTCGGGTGAGTTGCAGGTTGGGGCAACTTGGCAGAGTTCTAGAATTTTCACAAATCTTGGGAATCCATGAAATATATAGAAGCTAGACTCGATTAGTTGAGAACTCCAAAACTTGTTCATAATCTCTTATATTGTGTTGTAGCATTTTATTACTGGTACTAGTTACATTTAAGGTAAGATAAATACATAGGTTAAGTTCACATTAAACCTACATTAAAGAACAAGAGTTACATAATAATATTAATGTAACTATAGTCTGTATGTTATCTCTATTTGTAAACCATTTAATTAGCATGCAATGGATGTCAGAATTGTCGCACGTCACCTGCGTGGCGTCCGATGATGATTTGTTTTTCGTTTGTATTTGCTTGATTGATTTCTTTGGAGTTGCCACCTAGTATTTTGGTCGCTAGGAACCCTAACTGGTCTTTCAGAGATTCTAAGGCAAGGGACTCGTTGCGTAAAGGGAAGGTATTAGCACCCCTAGTACGCCCTACTTAAGGTAAGTTGCTTGGTGTTTGGTTTGCCTTATAATTGCTATGGTGTTGGTGTTTTCTAATCCCATTAGTTTTTCTAGGTTTGATTCAAACTAAATTTATTAAGATAGAAATCCAAGGAGATTCCATGAACTCGTAAATCGCAAGGAAGAGGGACAAAAATTAGAAATCTAAAGAAATTCAGGGCTCTTTAAAAGCCTATTTTTACCTTTGTGTTTCATACTCTCACGGCTCGTAAATCGTGGAGTCAAAAATTGAAGTGTCCTTGATTATAATCAAGGCTTCTTCCAAGGATGTGTGGTGATTTATTATTCGTAGAAAATTATTTTGGATATTTACCATCGAGGGCTTCTTTATCCAAATATTAACAATGAAAAGCTAAGGAACCAATGTGTGTAACAGCCAAACCTGTACCATCACCAAGAAGAACCTCATCAGTGTCGTCATATTCAGAGTGAATAGATAGGTTTTGGAGATCACCCGTGATGTTATGAGAGGCTGCAGAATCAATTAACCATTTAGTATCTTGAGTATCTGAGGATTCAGCACAATTAACAGTCATGGTAGAGGATTGAAGTTTCGGGCAGATCTTGGCTGTATGACCCAATTGGTCACAATATTGACATTTTGGTTGGAAACGCCGGTTTGGATTGGGACGACCCAAATTATTATTGTGTCGCTGGCGATCTCTAAATGAGCCATTTGAGGGGCGGTTTTGTCCTGGCTGGCGAGAAAAACCATTTCCTCTATTGCTCCCTCTGTTTTGCTGAGATGCAGAGGATATGGTGTCCTTGTTGGCAAATCGGTGGCTGGTAAAGTTTGCAGCAGCCACGAGTTGCTGTGTAGCAGCCTCCATCCTTCTCAAGTAACTCTCATGCCCAACAAGCATATCATAGAGTTCTTCAAAGGCAAGAGATTTTTCTCGTGCTCGAATAGGAGCAGCAATCTCACGAAATTCCGGACCTAACCCATGGAGGACATAGAGGGTTAAGTCATCATCAGAGATGGGGTGATCAATAAGTGCAATTTCATCAGCCAAGCTTTTGACCGTATGAAGATACTCTGAAATTGGTTGATTTCCACGCTGGATCAAGGTGAGTTCTTCCTTGAGTTGCATTGCCCTTGTACGTGATTTGCTTGCATACAGTGTTGATAATTTTTTCCATGCCTCATGTGAGGTTTTGGTTGTGGCAATGAGAGGCGTGATGGAGGGTGAAGTGGATGCAAGAATTGTGCTGAGAATAAGCTTGTCTTGCCTTACCCACCTATTTTTTGTTGCTGTGGACTGTGGAGTACCATCTGAGAAGGGACACTGAGATTCTCCATTAACATAGTCCAAGAGATCATAGCCGATGAGAAGAGCCTCAAACTGTGCTCGCCATTGAGGGAAGGATGAGGGTGTGAGTTTCTCATTGATTTGAGTGGTGATGTTAAAAAAACAAGGGAAAGTTCAGGGGAGGAGATAGGCTAATTTGTGGAAGACATGGGGATGAAATTCTCGTTGGAGAGATGATGCTCTGATACCATAAAGTGATTTGAAATACTTAGAACTTTACAGTGTAATTCTCAACATAATTTTATTGATGTTCATCCTGTAATTATATACAACGATTACATATTCTATTAAGGAAAGATTACAGCAATCAAAGGTCTTTATAGACAGAATATTTGTATTAATTCACAAGCATGATTGTAGGCTTGGTTACTGCTGTAACCGTTGACAGATTTCCTTCACACTAATGCTGCAATTACTTGCAGATTAAATGCGTCTGCAGATTTCCAGCATCCTCCTTAATAGTTCTTGTGGAGGAGAAAAAAAAGTTGCACCACTGGAGGAGAAGAAACTGGAGACGGAATGAAGGGACAAAGGTGATGGCGAAGGCCTGCTGGTCCGTCTCTCTGGTTTTCATCTGTTTATCTTCTTTCCTTCTGCTCGCCCTTCATCTCATTTCGTGTCTGTCTTGTCTCTACTGAGAAGAAATGGTTGCTGCTGCTGTGGGGCTCGGTGGAGGCTGGTCTGAGGCTTCGTTGATAGAGAGGGCTGCTTCAGGTGCAGGGGAAGAAATGGCCGAGAGAGGGGAATGCCAGGAGGGGGACTGGTTTTGGGTGCTCTCTCTCTCTCTCTCGTTCTTGTCCGAAGGAAATGGAAATGAGCGGGCTGTCAAAACCACTTGTATGTCAAGTGGTTTTGTATGTTAAGAGTCAACACATTCCTTTGACTTTTGTTGCACACGTTGTCTCCAACATCTTATGTCTATCGCTTTCATTTATTTAGTTAGTTAGCTCTTAGTTAGTTAGTTAGTTAGCAGAGTTAGTTACATGCAAACCAAGAAAATACGTTTCTATCAAAACCACATGAACACTTCTTTTTAACGAGAACTAACTTCCTTAAACGGATTTCATCAACTCTTAACATACAAATGTTAATCATTGCTATCAAATCAATAGAATGTGTTGAAGTAGTTAGTTAGTTAGCTAATTAATAAATTAAATAACTTAATAAATGAAAGAGATAGACATAAGATGTTGGAGACAACGTGTGCAACAAAAGTCAAAGGAAACTTATCCAGACAAGATTAACCTTAAAAGTATATTAAAAGTATTTATGAGGTACTTTTCTCCGCGTCAAAATACACTTCATTCTTCATGTAATAATAAGAGTAGTTACCTTGCAGCTCATGGTTGAATTATTGTCCAGACCATGGAGTAGATCCTAAGAATTACTCTAGAGTTTTCAATCAATAACATCCGCAAGCCTGTCAATTGAATATCATTTTGTCATATTATAATCCACTCCATCACATTGATGAAATCCTTCAGCAACCTAGCGTGCTTTATATATCTCTCTATATTGTCGTCCTGCTTTCTCTTAATTTCATATACCCATTAGTTATAAACCACAGGTTTATAAAAGAGGTTGTGGATAGAGAGACCATGTATCATTGGCTACTAATGTATCAAACTCACGTCCCATAGCGTTTCATCATTTAGAGACAGACAAAGCCCATACAAAGCAAATGAGTTCTTGTTCATGAGATATAGTGGACAATGTTAATATGTATCTGTTGTTGCATATGTAGAGAGATTGAGTGAGAGACAAGAAAGAGAGAAAATGAAAGAATCTTTGCTTTTTATTATTTCATACATCTTGAACTACTTTAGTTAGTTAGTTATATATTTATACATGCAGCTGTAACAACTTTAACTACATGTAACTAACTCTGCTAACTAACTAACTAACTAAGAGCTAACTAACTAACAGACTGATGATGAGTGCACGATACTCTAACATCCCCCCTCAAGATCAGGCATGTGAAGAACTAAGTCTGAGATTGCAACAATGAGTGCGAAAGAGAGGAGCACTTAACCCCTTGGTGAGAATATCAACAAATTGTTCATGTGAGGAAACAAATTGAACTGACAATTGCTTCTGGGATACTCGTTCATGAACAAAATGCACATCAACCTCAATGTGTTTGGTTCGTTGATGCTGAACAGGATTAAAGGATATAGCAATGGTAGAGAGATTATTGTTAATGCTGAATAGGATTAAAGGATAGAGCAATGACAGAGAGATTATCACAGAAAAGAACAAGAACATGAGGTAGTGAAATATTCAGAAAAGCTAATAACTGCTTGAGCCAATCCACCTCAGCTGTAGTAAATGATAAGGCTCGATATTCAGCCTCTGTTGATGATCTGGACACAGTTTGTTGCTTCTTGGAGGGCCACGATATAGGATTGTTCCCTAAAAATATGACCAAACCAATAGTGGAGAGTCTGTCATTAGGGTCCCCTACCCAGTTAGCATCACTAAATGCCTTGAGCTACAAATCTCCTTTAGTGTAAGAAATACCAACATGCAGGGTGCCTTTAAGGTAGCGTAAAATTTGTTTCACAGCAGTGAAATGAGACACCATTGGATTCTGCATTAATTGGCAAACTTGATGCACAGAAAACGCAATGTCAGAGCGAGTGAAGGTTAAGTATTGCAGAGCCCCTACAATGCTGCGATAGACTATAGGATTAGGATACGGTGCTTCATCATCTTTAAGTAAACGATGATAAGGAAGACAGGAAGTACCACATGGTTTAACATCAACCATCTCAGATTTGTGTAGCAAATCCTCAACATATGTGGATTATGATAGAAACAAACCAATAGAGGTATGAGTGATCTGTATCCCCAAGAAGAAATGAAGGGAGCCTAAATCAGTGACATCAAATTCAGCGGTGAGAGCTTGAATAACCTGTTGAATGGCAGCAGACGCGGTGCCTGTGAGGATAATATCATCCACATATAGTAGCAGGACCACAATTTGAGACCCAACATGTTTGACAAACAAGGATGAATCAGAATAGGTGGTGGCAAACCCCAAGGAAGGCAGAAACTGAGTAAATCGATCATTCCAGGCCCCAGGTGTCTGTTTTAAGCCATAGAGGGATTTATGCAATTTGCACACATGGTGAGGATGTAATGAGTCTGTAAAGCCAAGGGGCTGGGACATGTAAACCTCCTCTTGAAGAATGCCATGAAGGAAAGCATTCTTGACATCTAATTGGCAGAGAGGCCAATTGAAAAGAGTAGCAAGAGCCAGAACTAGGCAAATGGTGGCAGGTTTCACCACTGGACTAAAAGTGTCACCATAATCCAAGCCATGTTCCTGACTAAACCCTTGAGCGACCAACCGTGATTTGTGTCTAGCAATAGACCCATCCAAATGGCGTTTGATCTTCAAAATTCATTTACACCCCACTAAGTTCCTCTGTGCTGGTAAGGGAACAAGACTCCAAGTGCCCTAAGTATGTAATGCATTAAGTTCATCTTGCATGGCCTATAACCACACAGGAGCTTTGATGGCAGATTTATAAGTTGCTGGCTCTATCAAAGATATATCAACTAGGCTAGAATCCTGAATACTGGCTAAGAAAGCCTTCCTTTTATGAATGCCACTTTTGCTTCTAGTTTGCATGGGATGCAAAATTAAGAGGAGGAATGGTCTGGACCACTTGCAAGTTGTCAGGATTAAACATAGAAGAACTTATACTGAAAGCAAGTGCCACAAGAGGAGGAGAAAAAGCTTGCATGGAAGCAGTAATGGACTGAGAACTAGGAGAAACTGCATATAAACTAGGTGGATGGTGGGAAGGGGAACCAGGGCTGGAAGAAATAATTGTGTTCTCTGTATTAACAAGAAGCATAGGACATGTGGAGGAAGAAGAGGGTGGTGAGGACTGAGCAGTGAGCGAGGATTGTGAGAATTCAAGATATGGAAAGTGTGTTTCATCAAATACAACATGTCTGGAAACAAACAAACGCAGAGTAGGCACATGATAACACAAATAACCTTTGTACTTGATGCCATATCCAAGAAACACACACTTAGAAGTTTTGGGTTGTAGTTTGTTATGGTTATAAGGACCAAAAAGAGCAAAACATGCACAACCAATTATCCTAAGGTGATGAAGATCTAGAGAAGACCCAAATAACATCTCAAAAGGAGACTTGTGAAGAAAAACAGGAGTTGGCATACGATTGATGAGGTATGTAGCTGTTAAACATGTATAAGACCAAAATTGAGATGGTGGTTTGGCTGTGTGCAATAGAGTGATTGTGGTTTCCATAATATGTCTATGTTTCCTCTCAGCCACCCCATTTTGTTCAGGAGTGTGTGGATAAGAAAGGTGATGGACAATGCCTTTGTCAAGAAGAAATTGTTTTAAGTGATGGCAGGTATATTCCCCCCTATCAAACTGCAGAATTTTAATAGTAGCTGAATATTGTGTAACCAAAAAGGAATAGAATGCAGCAAACGTAGAGAACAAATTAGACTTATTTACTAGGGGAAACAACCAGCAAAAACGTGTACATTCATTAACAAAGATAGTATAATATCTATAACCATCCACTAAGATACACGGTGCAGGTCCCCATAAGTCAGTATGGATAGTAGAAAAAAAAGTAGTAGAGTTATGATGATGCAAAGAAAAGGGCAGTTTGCTAATTTTCCCTGCAAGACAGGGATGACACATCATAGGGGAAGAAGATTTGGGAACATGAATATGAGCTTTATTCAGCATGAGGGAGACAATAGAATTTGTGGGATGTCCTAACCTATGGTGCCATAGATTGGACTGAACTAGTTGGCCAAGAAAAGCCTGAGCTGGCAAAGGCTGAATGGAAGATAAGGATGAAGATGCATGGATAGGATATAGGCCATTAAGAATCCTCCTTGTGGCTTTGTCCTGAATCCAAAAGCAAGAGGCATAAAAAATAAGCCAGTAGTTATTATCAAGGCAGAGCCGATGGACTGATAATAAATTCTGAGTTATTTGAGGAACAAGTAGCACAGAATTTAACTTGAGTGAAGACATAGAAGAATTGGTGATAGACTGACCAACATTAGATACTGTCAAACCTTCACCATTGGCAGTATTGATTGTGTCAGTTGTTGGATATGGTGAGGCCAATGTCAGATTATTCACATCAGTTGTCATATGATTGGTTGCACCAGAATCAGTGAGCCAGACTTGAGATGATCCTGAAGAAGGGGATATTATAGGTGCAGAGTGAAGCATAGTGTGCATGACTTGCATGGTAGGCTAAGGTGAAGCATAGTGTTGCAAAGGTGAAGGAGCTCGATATAAGGAATGTTGCATAGCTGGTGATTGGATAGGATAAGACTGCTGAAAAGGATAAGCAGCAGCAAAATGCATTCCAATATAGTTTGGTCCTTTGTCATTATAGAAACAAAACCAGGTGGTGTGATTAAGACGACCACATATATGACACTTGGGTTTTTGATAAGTAGAAGCATCACAAAACAGGGCAGTATGACCCTCAGTATTGCATAATTGACAGATTTCCATCATAGATGGAGAATGACTGCGAGACTGCTGATTAGGAGAAGGGCCAAGAACTCTAGGATTAGAGTATGGGGGTTCATGTGGCATAGAAGAAAACATCGGTTTAGAGTGAAAGTGTCTAGTTCGCTGATTAAATCGACCTCTACCAATGTTTCTATTCCCATTACAAGGCTTAAAACCTCTATTAACATTTGAAGATGAGCTATGATTTACAGGAAAACCTGTAGTTGCAGCCATTGCTGTCAGTAGAGGAGAATTAGTTGATGCTTCTACCATCACTTCCTCTGCAAGCAACTGTGAACAAAACTCATGTAGGGAGATCACACTTTCATGTCCCCTTATAACACATCTGAATGTGTTATATTCAGTAGGCAAGCCATTTAAGGCAAGAATGACTATATCTTCATCAGCAAAGTAGACACCAGCAGCAGAGAGATAGTCCCTAGCTTCCTTGATACGATGAAGATATTGTGAAACCGAATCTGCTCCTTTCTTGATTGTTTGAAGATTTGATTTCATCTGGAAAATACTAATTCTGGATACCGTTGAAAATTGTTCCTTCAGTCGATCCCACAGATCCTTGGAGCTAGTACTGCTAATTGCACAAGACATAACAATAGGTGATAATGTAGCAGTGATCAATTGCATGATGGCTCTGTCATGCATTTTCCAGACTATGAATTCATCATTTTGAGAAGAAGAAGTGGTGCCAGATTCACACGTAGTTGAGCTGAGCTGAGGTGGACAATGAGTTGATCCATCAACATATCCCATAATGCCATTGCTTTCAAGCAAGAGTTGCATCTGAAAGTTCCAATTAAGATAATTGGAATCATCCAGCTTGACATTAACCGATGTAGGAATAGAAGAAATGAGAGCTGGGATTGGAGATTGCAGAAGTTGAAGTTGTGAGGCAGTCACCATTGAAAGGTTATCAAATTATCAACCAAGAAGCAGAATGCGAAGAAGAAGAAGCAAAGATTATGTGGAAGCAATAAGAAATGGATGATCAAGCGTGAGCTAAAAGCTCTGATACCATGTTAATATTTATTTGTTGTTGTATATGCAGAGAGATTGAGTGAGAGACAAGAAAGAGAGAAAATGAAAGAATCTTTGCTTTTTATTATTTCATACGTCTTGAACTACTTTAGTTAGTTAGTTATATATTTATACATGCAGTTGTAACAACTTTAACTGCATGTAACTAACTCTGCTAACTAAATAACTAACTAAGAGCTAACTAACTAACAAACTGATGATGAGTGCACTGTACTCTAACAGACAACATATGAAAAGGATGTCTTGTGGAGTAAAAAGTTTTGGGTTTAAATGTACCAGTTCGTGGTAGAGGCAAGAGTGTAGGTTCATTACTAGGATATGAAGATAAAAGGGGTAGCCTAGAATCGGTAATAGGAGAAGGAACAAGGTTTGCAGGCATTGAACTGGATGTGTGTGTGACACTGATGTTGACCTCGGTACTTGAATAGGTGAAAAATCATTATTTTTTGAAAGATGGGAGAAGAAACTTTCAAAGCATATTGATAATGGAATAGAAGTTGAGAATTTAAAAGGAGAAGACAAGTCAGAAGGAGTAAAATCATTCTTGACTGGGGATTCTTAAACCATATTAGCTAATGAAAAAGAGTTCTCATCAGAGATAACATTACATGAAATGTCAAATCTACCGATGTTTAAGTGTAGACATCTATATCCTTTTTCTTGTATAGAGTATTCTAGAAAAATACATTTTTTTACTTTTAAAACATAGCTTATGTTTTTCACATGGTGAGGGTAAATAATAATAACTACATCCAAAAACATAAACATGTAGATCACTATACTTAGGAACTAATTGCTAGGATATCAAAGGACCTAGTATAGCCACATGTCAATAGATTAAAGAATCAAGTGGTTAAAATATTTTTAGTATTGTTAGACAATTAAGAAAGTCTCTTAGCATTGATGAGTGAAAATAAAAGAGAGGTTAGAAAACATGAAAAAGCTTCTAACTATAGCTTGATATAAAGGTACGTAACTGTGTGAAAAATGATTAACAAGAATACAATCTATTCTTATCTCTCCATTCATCAGAAACTCTCTATTTATTTCTTTGTCTGCTTTTGTGTAATTCTACTATCTTCATATGGTATCAGAGCCTAATAAAGGAGTAGCCAAGCTGAGTTGAGCCAAATCAAAGGTCATATAAGTGATTGCTCCAGTATCAGCCACCCAAAATTGCTCATGTGGTGTAGAAGAAGGAGAGTTTGCATGCATGGTACTAAGATTGGTGGAAGGAGGTCTGCCTTGATAAGAGAAGTTGCCTCTATAATAACATTGAATAGAAAAATGCCTAAATTTCTAGCAAATCTAACGTTGGACTGAAGAGGTAGGAGTAGAAGGTTGATTGTGTTGTTGATAACAATTAGCAACTACGTGACCTTTCTTGCTATAGATTTGACAAGTAGGAATGTTAGTGCTAAGACTAAGAATGCCAGGACTAGAAGAAGGATGAACTTGATAAGATTATGAACCAGATTGGCAAGGACCACGACCTCGGCCACGACTCTTAAAATAAGAGCCTTGATTGCCAAAATAACCACCATTGGTGAACATTGCATTAAGACCATTGAAACCACCAGTGGATCCATGGAAAACACCACGATAACCATTTAAACCCCCATTAAAGCTAAAGGAAAATTGCGAAGATAGAGCAGACTTGGAGCTAGAAGGATACTCTTGAGGCTGAGAATTAGAATTACCTTCATAAAAAACAAGAGCTTTGCCTTGAAATGTCTGATTTTGAGCCATCATTGCAGATACAAATGGGAATGCAGAATGAGTTTGCTCAATAGTGGCTTCTTAAGCAAGCAACTAAGACTGAAAATATTTAACAGATAACACATTATCTTTGCCTCAAACTATGCACCTAAATGTGTTGTAGTCAGAAGGAAGACCATCGAGAGCCAAGATCACAATACCATCATCTTTAAAATAAACTCCTGCTGCAGAAAGACCGTCTCGAGCATCTTTGATCATTTGCAGATATTGAGATACAGATTTTAAACCCTTCTTGATAGTCTGAAGCTCACTTTTCATCTTAAAGAATTGTGTTTTGGTAACTGTAGAAAATCGATCCTGCATTTGAACCCATATATCATAAGAACTGGCACATCCAATGACATAGGAAATCGTAGTATAAGAGAGAGCGGCAATAAACAACTGCATTAATGCTCGATCATGCATTTTCCAAACTTGATAGTCATTAGTTGCAACACCCTCAAGATCAAAGTCTGCATCAAATCGACTAGAAAAATTCCTTAAACCATCAACAAATCCTAAAATGCCATAACTCTCAAGAAGAATTTGAATATGAAAGTGCCATGTGGGATAATTTGTACCATCAAGTTTGACTGTCACAATAGTAGAAACCATAGGAGCAAAGAAGTAATATGAGATTGAACAATCTGGAGTTGAGTAGTCACCAATTTTTAGAATGTAAGAGGTTGAAGTAGAAACTCGAAGTGTAAAAGAAGAATTTTTCAGTGAGACAATATATCAAACAGATAGTGGATATATCAAAGAGCACGAAAGAATTGCATGAATGAGAAGATAATGAAGCCAGAAACAAAAGCAGGAACTAGAGAGTGCAGAAGTAGAGGATCACAAGATCAAGCATTGAGAGCTCTGAAACCATCACTGCTGCAGGGGTTTAGGTTTGAGCATTTCTAGTATTGACTCTTGTATTTTGGATGTTCCACATTGCTCTTTACAATTAAAACAAGTTTGCATATGCCTAAGTTGTCTTAAACATTTGCCTATTGGTTCATAGGTTATGTAAAGATAACAATTACAAATTTCTATTTGTGATGCATTTGGATTTTTGGATTCAGGACAAGATCACGGGGAGTATTCTTTTCAAGGGAC
>NC_133287.1:13461350-13473351 GCF_005239225.2 Populus alba | reverse complement strand
CATTGTTTTTTGAAAGATGGGAGAATAAACTTTCAGAGCCATATTCGATAATGGAATACAAATTTCGAGAATTTAAAAGGAGGAAGACAAATCAGTAGAAAAAAAAACCATATTAGCTGATTGAAAAAGAGTTCTATCAAAGGATAACATTACATGAAATGTAAAATCTACCAGTGTTTATGTCCGGACATCTATATCCTTTATCTTGTATAGAGTATTCTACAAAAATACATTTTTTTTACTTTTTAAAAACATTAGCTATGTTTTTCACATGGTGAGAGTAAATAATAACATCTACATCCAAAAACATGTAGATCACTATACTTAGGAACTAATTATAAAGATATCAAAGGACCTAGTTATTGCCACATGTTAAGAGATTAGAGATCAAGTGGTTAAAATATTATTATTATTGTTAGGACAATTACAAAAAATATGTTAGCATTTATTAGTGAAAATAAATGAAAGGGCTTAGAGAGGTTAGAAAAATGAAAAAAGCTTCCAACTATAGCTTGATATAAAGGTTATGTAACTGTGTGAAAAATGATTAACAAAAAATACAATATTCATTTTTCTCTCCATTCATCTAAAACTCTCTCTGCTTCTCTTTACTTTTCTCTGTTTGCTTATGTGTAATTCTACTATCAACCACCCAAAATTGCTTATGTGGTGTAGAGAAGAAAGTTGCATGTATGGCACTAAGATTGGTGGGAAGGAGTTTGCCTTGATAAGAGAAGTTGCCTCTATAAATAACACTGAAAAGCAAAATGCCCAACTTTGTTACTAACAAATCTAACATTTGGATTGTTAAGAGTACGAGTAAAAGGTTGATTATGTTGTTTGATAACATTCAGCAGCTACATGACCTTTCTTGCTGTAGATTGACAAGTAGGGAATGTTAGTGCTACGATCCATAGAATTGCCAGGACTAGAAGAAGGTATGAACTTGATGAGTGTTGTTTGGACCAGATTTGGTAAGGACCATGACCTCGGCCACGACTCCTAAAATGAGAGAGCCTTTGATTACCAGAATAACCACCATGGTGAACATTGCATAGGGATCCATTGAAACCTACGAGTGGATCCATGGAACACACCATGATAACCATTAAACCCCCCATTAAATCTAGAGTGAAAGTTGCGAAGATAGAGCAGACTTGGAGCTATTTAGAATTGATACTTTCATCAAGAACAAGAACTTTTGCCTTGATGTGTTTATTTTGAGCCATCATTGCAAATTACAAATGGGAATGTAGAATGAGTTTGCTCAATAGTGGCTTCTTCAACAAGCAACTGAGACTGAAAATCTTTAAGAGATAACACATTATCTCTGCCTCGAACCATGCACCTAAATGTGTTGTAGTCAGAAGGAAGACCATCGAGAGCCAAGATCATAATACCATCATCTTTAAAATAAACTCCTGCTGTAGAAAGACCGTCTCAAGCATCTTTGATCATTTGCAGATATTGAGATACATATTGTAAACCCTTCTTGATAGTCTGAAGCTCACTTTTCATCTTAAAGAATTGTATTTTGGTAACTGTAGAAAATCGATCCTTCATTTGAACCCATATATCATAAGAACGAGCACATCCAATGACATAGGAAATCGTAGTATAAGAGAGAGCGACAATAAACAACTGCTTAATGCTCGATCATGCATTTTCCAAACTTGATAGTCATCAGTTGCAACACCCTCAAGATCAAAGTTTGCATCAAATCGACTAGAAAAATTCCTTAAACTATCAACAAATCCTAAAATGCCATGACTCTCAAGAAGAATTTGCTTATGAAAGTGCCATGTGGGATAATTTGTATCATCAAGTTTGACTGTCACAACAGTAGAAACCATAGGAGCAAAGAAGTAATACGAGATTGAACAATTTGGAGTTGAGTAGTCACCAA
Source organism: Populus alba (assembly GCF_005239225.2). Taxonomy (NCBI): domain Eukaryota; kingdom Viridiplantae; phylum Streptophyta; class Magnoliopsida; order Malpighiales; family Salicaceae; genus Populus; species Populus alba. Next base: position 13,471,445 of record NC_133287.1, on the reverse strand, counting down.
TTTTTAGAATGTAAGAAGTTAAAGTAGAAACTCGAAGAGTAAAAGAAGAATTTTTCAGTGAGACAATATATCAAACAGATAGTGGATATATCAAAGAGCACGAAAGAATTGCATGAATGAGAAGATAATGAAGCCAGAAATAGAAGCAGAAACTAGAGAGTGCGGAAGTAGAGGATCACAAGATCAAGCATTGAGAGCTCTGAAACCATCACTGCTGTAGGGGGTTCAGGTTTGAGCATTTCTAGTATTGGCTTTTGTATTTTAGATGTTCCACATTTCTCTTTACAATTAAAACAAGTTTTGCATATGCCTAAGTTGTCTTAACATTTGCTATTGGTTCATAGGTTATGTAAAGATAACAATTACAAATTTATTTGTGATGCATTTGGATTTTGGATTCAGGACAAGATCACACGAAGTATTCTTTTCAAGGGACTGTGTAGAGCTAGCTTGTATCCTATTCCCAAATTCCATTTACTTCACATACCTCAAAATCAGTCTGCACCACTTGTTTAGAAGCTAAATTTGCCAAACTTCCTTTTCCAGTTTTTTATTGTTGAGGAAGCTTTGAAAAAAAGGTTGAGGCATTAGCCATAGCATGCTCTGATAGCATACTGGAAAATGCATATATATATAGTGTTGCAGTTACAATATATAGGATCCCTCTTTACAAGTATGTTTAACAAACTATCGTAACAAACAAGAAGATCCTTACAACTTAAGCTTTAGAGTCCCATCATGAACTTGTCATAATTTATCATATTGCTACTAAATTTTTGATTTATGTTTGAGTTTGGTGTTTGCTTGCTTTTGAGTCAATTCAAATAATAAATAATTTGTTTTTAAATTGATATCCTGTTCAATTTAAAATATATTATTGTGTTTCGCCGAATGTGGCTTTGTTCAAATTTTGAAAGGTTTAATGGCAATTTTGCAATCAATTTTGATTTCCCCCCTTTTACTTTCATCCTTTCATATTTAATATTTGAAAGCAAAGCGCTTTTTTAGTAGTAAACGAATTAGTTCTCTCCCGCAAAAAACAAACAATAAAAAAATCTTTCTTTAAAAAAAATACAATTTCTATTTTAATTTGCATATGGCTTAGTCTCTTAGAAATAAATTATATTTGCATAATTTATCATATTGAAAAAATCACAAAAATAGTCTTATATATTTGCATGCATTTGAATTTAACAACTAATTTATTAAAGTCATGAGAACTTCACCTATATTTTTAAAAATACAAAAAAAATATCTTGTTTTTTTTAATATGTGGGATTACGTACTTATACCTAAGATGTATTTCCAATATTAAATTTAATATACAAAAAAATGTACTTTGTTTTTTATTAATATCGGGGATTACGAACTTATACGTAAGATGTAATTCTAATATTAAATAAAAAGATGGAGAAAAAGATAAGCATTATGAGATAACTTTGTCAAAGTCAATGAAATCAATATTCCTTAATTTAAACTAAAAAAAGAAAGAAAAAAAAGTCAAGAAAATGCTGCTTGTACACGCTGGAATTGCCCTATAAAATGGTCGTTCCATCCATGCCATCTTGCATCAAATCTCTGTAACTCACCATCTCTCCTATCGAGGAAAAGGAAAAGCACAGAATCTCTGCCTCATTTACAAACTTGCGTTACATTCTTTTGTACCCAAACAAACCTCTGTTTCACACACTAAACCCAGGCCTTATTTATCCAAGTGCCAGCTTCACACACTAAACCCAAGCCTTATTTATCCAAGTGTAGTTCCATCCTCCTACTACTTTTCCAACACAATTGTAATACATAGTAGTTTAACTATCCATGCAAGTAACAAACGAACAATTCCAACTAACTATACAGCTCCTTCATTAAATTTTGTAACTACCCTAATCCTACATAGGCATTATTAGTGAGCACAGGTTTTTATTAGTTAATATTATTGCTAATGTTGTTACTTGTATTCAACTGAATAACCTTCAAGCTATAAACGTCTCTCCTCTAAGCGTGTAAAAATACCTTTCCTTTTAAGATTATCCTTAAGAATCAATAGTGAAATTTAGAAATTAGATGACTAACTCTTCTAAATTTTCTCCTGTGGAATCCTCCTTGTAAAGATGAAATCAATAGATCAACCCCATTGTAACTGCTATGTTACCCTTTTCCGTAACCATCTTGCCAAAAATAATGAATTGATCTGAATTAGGCATCCAAACTTTATTTTTCTTTAATTGAGTCCTTTATTGAATCCACGAGACCCATTAAAAGTATAAGTAAGTCCATAGAATTAATTATTTCTTCCAATTTTTGCCCAATTGACTTTCAAACTTAAATTGTACTTTAATTAAGTCAATTAAACCTATTTGAAATTTAATTAAGTCCTTAAACTTAATTAAATCTTTCAATTTTGGTCACGTTTGGATTTCAACCTCAGCTTTCTTTCTATCAAGCCTTTCTTTAGTTTGTCTTGTAAAAATATCATGATGTGACTATTCTTCTGGCTTTTTGACCTGTTAAAGCTTATAACTTATCTCCTCGTTTTCAAAAAATATTTTTTGAATTTTTATTTTATGAGTTTTTTAGATTTTTAAATGAAAAAATGTTACTTTTTTTATCAAATAATCTTGGGGAGATCCGAAATTGGGTTATGATATCAAGCATCAACTGAGTGTAAGATTTTTTTTCTTGACACCGCTGGAAACCCTATATAAACCCAAGTGAAACAGACCATCAAGTTTGATCCTAAAAACAACCCAATGTAAGAGGAATAAAAATGAAAGTAAAACTTGGGAAAAGATTTTTTTTTAATTACAATCCACAAAATTATTGTGTCCTGAGCTCAACCCATTTATAAGAAAATAAAAATAAAACTTCATATCTAAATACGTAAATATTTATATCAAATCCAACAAATGCTCGACCCGTTAGGTTGTCTTATGACAAAATGAAAATAAAGCTTCGTATTTAAATGCATAAACATTTATATCAAATCCAACAAGTGCTCCACCCATGAGGTTGTCTTATGAGAAAACAAAACATAGTAAAAAAGAAAGAAAGAAGGAAGTAACAAAATGGTTATCCAATCACTTCAATGTTACCTTGCACCATAAAGACACCTATTATTGCATACAACTTAAACCAGTACAATTCAAGGTAGAATAGAAAGGGGTGAAGCAGCAGGTGCCGAGACTACAATAGCAGCACAATGGTTCCAGATTTGGTCACCCTTGGCTGCAACAAAAGTTACCTTTTCCTTTGGGACTTTTGAAATGAATAGTTTTATGAAATCATCATGGCATGCTTTCCCGATTGTTATATGCTTTTGGCAACAATATTCTGATGGAGTATTGTTGTTGTATATACCATTAGAGATTTCTATTGCACAACGTTTTGTCACCTTTGTGTGGCACTCTTCCAAATGTTGAGAAAGCTCTGGATTTTTTTCATTAGTACAAATCGCAAACCCCGGTGTAATGATCATAAGTATACCGATAAAAAGAAATAGTGTTGAAGAGATGCTTCTGCCAGAACTTCCCATTTTTTTTAGAGAAATATATTAAATTTGATGGATGCAAATAAAATAATACCATGTAAGTCAAATTTATAGGTAAGAAAATACTTCAACACATTCTATTGATTTGATAGCATTGATTAACATTTGTATGTTAAGAGTTGATGAAATCCGTTTCAGGAAGTTAGTTCTTGTTAAAAAGAAGTGTTCAAGTGGTTTTGATAGAAACATTTTCAAGCATAATTAAGTAATTATGAGTTACATTTACATAAAGACTAATTAATAGATTTAAAAAATTGCTCAATAAGTTTGTTGTTTTAGTATAATAGCATAATCCAATTAAATGGTTTACAAGTATAGGTGACCTACAAGCTCTAGTTTGGTTAGTAGTATTATGTAACTCTTGGTTTTTAATGTGAACTTAACGACCATGTTTTTATTGGCTAATATCAATGCTAACATTGTTATTTGTATTCCACTATTAAACCTTCAACTTACAAACATCTCTCATCTAAGCTAACTTATTGATCATGTCATTTGATTCTTTTTGCGTGTAACAATACATTTGCTTCTTAAGATCATCAGCAAGAATCAATATTGAGATTTAGAAATTGGATCGCGGACTCTTTCTTCTTACCTTTTTTTTTCTTTTGATTTTTTTTAATTTTTTCTTTTTATAAATCAATATAAAAGAAAAAAAAAAGAATAAAAAAAATCAAATAAAAAGGTTTTTAAACTCTCCCAATTAATCCCATTCTTTTTTACCCCTCACAGCGTTGAGGCTGGTTAGAGAGATGACGTGAGATTTTTTGGAAGAGAAAAGGTGAATTTGGAGAATAACCCAAAAATGGGTTATGACATACCTGCTTATTCATTTCATAAACACAAACACATTTGGTAAGGATTTGTTGCTTGATAGGATATATCTTGGTGTTGCCATAGAAATATGCTAGCCTTATTTCATCAATAGGAATATCTTGTTCTTTGCAATCTCATGGTCTTTACGGCCTGTCCATTTCATTTGTATTCGTTTTCATTGATCATCCATTTCTTTTATTTTTTTTAGGGTCAAATATTACGTTTTTCTTTCTGAAAAAAGAAAAAACAACTAATATTAAACAAACCATAATCAATGATGGTGCATGTCGCACCCCGACATCACGGCGATCCTAAAAAATAAAGTTTAAATCTTTGGACAAGAATAGATTTCCGGCATCATGTTCTTTAATGTGGATAAGGAGTCGCCACCTAGTATTATGGTCACTAGGAACCCTAACTGGTCAATAGAGATTCTATGGTTCGGGACTGGTTACGTAAAAGGGAAGATATTATCACCCCTTAAACGTCCTGCCTGAGGCAGGCTGCATTGTTAGTTTCGTCCTAAATTGCGAAATGTTTATTTTTTATGTTATGAAAAAAAATTTCATACAATATTCCTGACTCTGGCGCCAGTGAATATTAACTACGAATATTTCCAACTCTGGCGTTGATAAATATGACGTAGCTAAAAAATAATTTTTAAATCAAATGTTTTTTTTTATTATATTCCTGACTCTGGCGTCAGTGAATAAATAAGTAGAAATCAATTTAAAAAAAATAAAATAAATTTACATTAGTATTTTTATTATTCCCCACTCTGGCGTCGGTGAATATACCTAAATAAATTTATTCTATTTTATCTTATATGAATAAACAAAATAAAATCAATTCGTTGCTTTTATCAAATTATTTTACACATGTGAAACAAAAATAAAATAAAATAAATTTACCCTAGTATTTTATTTATTCCCGACTCTGGCGTCGGTGAACATACTTAAATAAATTTATCCTATTTTATCTTATGTGAATAAACAAAATAAAATCGATTCATTGCTTTATCAAATTATTTTTACGCATGTGAAACAAAAATAAAATAAAATAAATTTACCTTAGTATTTTTTATTCCCGACTCTGGCGTCGGTGAATATACTTAAATAAATTTATTCTATTTACTTTATGTGTTTTTTTTTGTCAATGAATAAATAAATAAATAAATAAAAAAAACAATAAATTCATTTATGTATATATTTTTTACCTACACAATTTTTATATATATTTTTTACATGTTTATCTTTTTTTTATTTTTTAGTTTTGGGCTGGGCCGGGCTAAACCCAGCCCAGCAAGTGGCTGGGCTCAGCGCAGCCCCACAGGGGCTGGGCTGAACCCAGCCAGCCTGGCCCGGGTCACTGGCCCAAAGCCAGTGACCCGGCTAAAAACAGGATGCACGCGTGAAATAAATCACGCGTGCATTCAACAGTGCGAAGGTAATTAAATTACCTTCGCACTGTTCAAACTTCAAACAACTAATTAGACACTGAAGAACAGAGAAAAAATGGAAAAGGCGCACCTGTTTCTGGCGATCGGAGAAGGCTGTAGCGCTGGTGGAGTTCGACTGCTTGCGATTTCAAACGATGCTGATGAGGGTTGCAACGCTGGTGTGGGTTCTGATGGTGTGGGTTCTACTGCTTTCAGTCCAATGCCAATGGTTCGGTGATCGACTGGGATCCTGTTTCAGAAGGCGGTGAAGAAGGCTGCGGCGCTGGTGGAGTTCGACTGAATTCTGTTGATAATCGATGGTTAGGGGATTAATTGCTTTCTTGTAGGAACGAAAACAAGATTGATCCGTGACTCCCCTCCTCCTTTCTCTCTTTGTCTGCGTTGGTATTTTTGTTTGGTTTATGCCCTTTTTGTTCCTCTGTTTTGGGTTGATGTTTCTGTTCCTCTCTATATATTTTTTTGTTCTGTTTTTGATTGCTCTGTTTGCCTTTTTGGGAATTCTGGGTTTCTCTTTCGTGTTTTTTCTGGTTTTTTTGCTCTCGTTTTCTTTTCCCCGAGGTCTTCTTCGCTTCGCTTTTATAGAGGCAGCGGCAGCCTCGGTGGTGGTAACGGCTGGCCTCCCCCTAAAATGCTCCGTAACCGACGCCTTTTAATGGAGAAAACGTCCGCGCCAACGGACGAAACGCCTCTGCCTTTAATGGCAGAGAGCCGTTGCAGAGATGATGAATAGTTGTTGCAAAACGACACCGTTTTGCTTGGCTGCGAATTTGGTCCTTGTGATACTTCTAATTTTGCAATCAAAACCCCTGGTTAAAATATAATTGGACCCTTACATTTCTGCGCCATTTTCAAGTTAGTCCTTGGATTTTAATTTTTCCAATTTGGACCCCAATTAAACCCCAAACTTTAATATGTCTTCGATTAAGTCCCTGATTGGATTAATTAAATTAATTTCAAATTCAATTAAGTCCAAAAACTTATCAATTCTCCAATTAACCCTTAATTGGATTAATTAAATTTAATTTCAAGCTCAATTAAGTCTCAAAACTTTATCAATCCTCCAATTAAACCCTTATTTGGAGTAATTAAATTAATTCCAAGCTCAATTAAGTCTCAAAACTTATCAATTTTCCAATTAAACCCTTATTTGGATTAATTAAATCCATTTTCGAACTTAATTAAGTCTCACAACTTATCAATCATGTTACCTTTAACCCAAATTTTAATTCATTCTTTATTTATTTCATTTTACTTGTTTTTTCATCATTATTATTTTTTATCATCATAAATTTTTTATCATTTTCAGTAAATAAAATAATAATAATAATTAGAATAAAGTTGGTCAAAAATTGGGTTATAACAGTTGCCTCCTCTTTATAATATTTATTATGCAAAGATATTGGAAAATTTCATTTTCTTTTATCTTTGTGTAGTAAATTTATAAAGAAAAGTAGATAGACAAAGAAATCCCCCTTTTTTTTTTTTTTGAAAAACTTAGAAAATAATAGATTGACACACGACCTTTACAGAGAGATGTAGAAATCAAGAAACAAGTCATTGGGAAGATGATCCACTTTTTTTTTGTTGTTTTTTTTTTTTTTTTTTTTTTTTGTTTTTTTTTTGTTTTTTTTTTAGAAGTGGTCTCATTGTTATGGGTGACCCACCCCAGAAAAAAAGAAAAGAAAAGCGAGTGCTCAAAGGCACCTCGAGAAGAAAAGCGACTGCTTAAAGCCGCTCCAAAAAGAAATCGAGTGCTCAGAGGCACTAGTGCTCAAAGGCACTTAAAGGGGAAAGCGAGTGCTCAAATGTGCTCCAAAAGGAAAGTGAGGGCTCACAGGCGCTCGAAGAGGAAAGTGAGTGCTCAAAGGCACTCCAAGACGAAAGTGAGTGCTCAAAGGCACTGGTGCTCAAAGGCACTTGAAGGGAAAAACGAGTGCTCAGAGGCACTGGTGCTCGAGGGCACGTGCTCAGAGGCACTGGTGCTCAAAGGCACTTGAAGGGAAAAGCGAGTGCTCAGAGGCACTGGTGCTCAAAGGCACTTGAAGGGGAAAGCGAGTGCTCAGAGGCACTGGTGCTCAAAGGCACTTGAAGGGGAAAGCGAGTGCTCAGAGGCACTAGTGCTCAAAGGCACTTGAAGGGGAAAGCGAAGGCTCGGAGGCCTTCGAGGAGGAAGGCAAGTGCTCAAAGGCACTCGAAGAGAAGCAAAAAGGGCTCAGAGACGCTCGAAGAGGAAAGCTAGTGCTCAAAGGCACTCAAAGAGGAAAGCGAGGGCTCAGAGGCGCTCGAGAAGGAAGACGAGTGCTCAAAGGCACTCGAAAGGAAGGCAAGTGCTCAAAGGCACTCGAGGAGGATGGTGAGTGCTCAAAGGCATTCGAAGGGGGAAGTGAGGGCTCAAAGGCGCTCAAGAGAGGTGGAAAAGCATGAAGATTTTTCAGATGGCCTATTTCTTATGGGCGGCCTTCCCATGTTGAAAAATTCTCAAAAATATTTCCAACAACAATTTCGATCTTTGGCCATTTCAAGTTGGCCTTCCACTTGATGGATTCAACCATAAATTTCTCATACAAAATTTGTGAAACTCATTGTCCAATGTCTTAAATTTTAGATGATATGCATGCATCTTTACCTGTTTTGAAATATAGGCCCCCATTTCTTCTTAGTCTTCTCGTTACTTGACTGATGAGGACTTGCCATCTCTGATTTGGGTCATCTTTGTCGCTTGGCTTCTAGCCCACTTGAGTTGGCCCATGTAAGTCTATTTCCAAATTTGTTCACACAACTCAGCCTTTGTGGTGCCCATCGTGACCCACTTGCTTGCTAAAGATTTTTTTGACTCGTCAAATAATTTGAGAGGATCATTCATTACCCCTCGTCTCACTGCTAAAAACATTCGGTATCACTTGTTGAAAGGATCAAACTGTCTTTCATAAACCAAAATGCCCCCTTGTCTTGTTGTAGGGAATATTCCTCTCTTTTTCTAGAAGAGAAAATACAATGTTGCCCCCTTGTACTGGTCATTGCCCCCAAGTGTACTTTGCCAGCGACTTAGACAAATAATGGTTTTAAAAGACCATTCTTTCATTTCTCTTTTTGTTCATTTTGGTGAAGGAATATGGGTCTATAATGAATCTTGAAATCTTGATCTTGCATTTTGAAATAAAAAAATTATTTCGATGTGAATCTAAAACAATTTGCTTTTGAAATCTTGCAACTCCTTGGTTATTTTCTTTCTTAAAAAAAAAGAGGTTATTTGCTCTTGTGTTTGGCAACGAGATCTTCAATGATGAGATGACCTTTTGTTTCAAAGTGAAGGGCTCGAGAAAAAGCTCGAGGTTTTATATGAGAAAAATTTGTCTCTTTTTGAATCATTCATTTTTATCAGCATGAATAATAATGAATAGTTTATTCTTGATGTCATGAATCTTATGAAAAAGTATTCTTTGCATTTTGGAGAGCATTGTTTATTGTTCCAGGTTGCTTGCTTACTTGATTAGAAAGGACTTTTACAGGCACGTAACGTAGGCTGTAGTTTCTGGCTATGAAAGAAAAGGATTCATAAGGCTCAAAGAGTGTTTCAGGGTTTTAAGGACCAAGGATCACTATCAACAGTTTGATTTTTTTGAAGTCTTCCATCTTTTCTTTTTGCCGCACTTCTTTTGATTTGTTGTTTTTTTTATTGCTTTGCTAGGGTATATTCACTTTATCTTGGATGTCACTTTTTCTAGTGATTTGGGTATGCCCCCTAGCATTTGAGTTTCTTGAGCTCTTATGCCTTTTTGGCTTTCTCACGGCTTTTTCTCTTTTCTCATTGAAATTTTCTCTTGCCCCTCAGTGTGGGGTGTGATCCTAGTTGGGATTTTTCATGAAAGAAAAATCATTCAGGCTCAAAAAGGGATCGCAAAGGATATACTTATTTTAGAAAGTGAAAGGAATAACAAAGATGGCCTTTCCTCATTTCAAGCGCAAGCAGTTAAGATCAATAAACTTTGGCCTCATCTAGTGTGATGGTTTGGTCTTTGCAAAGATGCATTTCATGAGTCATGAGTAACAAGTTCACTACATACCATTATTCATACATTTAAAAAACACACAATTCAAAAGTCATAGGATAAGGGTGTTTATTCATTTTTTTTCTCTCTCTGTTTTTTTTTTTTTTTGTTTATAATTTAGTCACCTCAATAATGGAGTTGCTTTGATTCAATTGTCATTCTATAAGTAGAATGTTAAAAAATATCATTTTGGATAAACATCAATTTATTTTTGAAATCAAAAT
>NC_133287.1:13405091-13460850 GCF_005239225.2 Populus alba | reverse complement strand
CCAATTCCAATTCAACATCTTTTAACTGGCTCTTTGAGTTCTTTCATATCTATTAACCGCTTGCTTGACACAGCTTGATTTTTCACGGCCAATTCCTCCCAATACTGGGCCTTCTCCACTTGAAGCGTCTTCTCCTCATTGATGACTTTTATGGATTCTAAGTTGTTTATTGCTTTCATCCGATCTCGGGCCCAACGAGTCCCTTTCTTCCTCAGCCAATTTCCTCATAGCTTTTTTCTTTGGCCAAAACTGATGCTCTAATGATAGTCTCAAATCCTCCTTTGTTTTAAGCTCGGCTTGCAATCGTTTTACTTGCTCTCTTAGTTCTTCTTCGCAACTCACCCTCTTTCTTCGGGTGCCCACGGATTCTGAAATTTCTACCATGTCGGAGACTCTTCTGTCACGCCATTCGGGATACTTTTCACTAACTGTGGGATTTCTTGATCCATTCTCCTTCTTTATCAACAACAAAAAAGTTCCAATCCTGCTTAATGCTTTCTAAGATTTCCATGGCGGCCCCTTTATAGACCCCGGTAAATTGAGCTATGTCCATTGTCCTTGGAACACTTTGTATGCCCCCAAGCTGCCTTGCAACTAAAGCAGGTGCATAACTGATGTATCCCGTTACTCCAATTAATGGTACCCAAGGTTTTTCTCCACAAACTCATCAAGCTTGTCATATTCCTCATCCAAGGAGCTTTCCAATTAAAAATGCTTAATGGAAGCCTTTTGCAATTTTACCCTCCAATCATCTTCCGAAAAGCTCTCCCATTCTTTTGATACGAACAACTCGATGGCTTTTTGATCAAACCACCAGAAATTATTGAATATTGGTGTTTTCCGTTTCTATATGACTTAACAACCAGATGAATAGTAAAGAGACACAACACCTCATGGAACCTTTACCCGTTTTCTTGCAATGACTAAGAGATAGGAAGGTTTCCGCCAAAATCGCGGCACACGGGTTGATCTTTGTCTTTTCATATTCCACAAACAAATTGGCAGCTTCCAAACTGATAATTCCCGTAGTAGAGGGACATAGAACCAAACCAAATTATTTCCCCAAAGCCAATATTCTATGTTTCTCTAATTTAGCATCCGGGTTAGCTTTTTTAGCAACCAGCAACTCCTCTAGCCGTTTCCATCTAAGACCCCCAGAGTTATCTTTTTCTCTATACGGTATCAGTTGAGGGATCCCTAGCAATTTGGCAAGCTCATCCATGGTGTCGTCAATTCTCTGGCGGAAGTACACTTCGTAGGCACTTTCGGGGAATTCAGTCAACACACTATACTCTTCGATGGTAGGTGTCATGTCAACATTTTGGAAAGTGAAGCGTCGGTAATCAGGATCCCAAAAATGTATCATGGCTTTTATAGCTGATGGTAAAACTGGCACTTTCAAAAGGTGCAAAATCCTCCCATACTTCATAGCAAATTCTGCTTCATCTATCTGATACTTCGTGAGTGAAAACAATCTGCTAGTGTCATTTATTATGCACCTAACATCTTTGAGTAGCGGTGTCCCACTGGCATTTGGTCTAGGGCAGTCTCCCTCGGTCATTTGCAAAGATTCAGATTCGAGTCCATACTCAACAGTGGTTACCTCACGAATAACGGTCATTATGTCACCCGAAAATCCTGTAATGAAAAATGCTTAAATGTTATGCTCATCTCAATGAAATTATATAGGGACCAACCTAAAGAATAGGTTCTAGTCATTAAATACATCTGGGTAGTTTTGCTATCTAATCTCAAAGGTCTTTCGCATGCTCAGTGATCGTCCTCGAAAGGTTGATATGAGTTTTACAAGCAGCGTGAAGATAGAGGCCCTGAGTAAAATCAGTTTGGCATATCAACCACTGTCGAGCAAACAAATCATGCGAGAGTTGGATAGTTTCACGAGCCTTACCCAGGCTAAAGCCATTGGGGTGCCGTTACTTCTCCACTTTATCTTAAAGTTGGTACCACACGTATATAAAAAAAATGAGCTTGAATGATATCCATATATATGCATGATAAATATGAATAATTACGCGTGCTAAAACAGTAAAAATAATAAATAAAAAAAAAAAAACATAAAATAAAATAAAATAAACAAAATAAAAATAAAAACAAAAAATAAAATAAAATACACAAAAATACATAATAAACAATAAATAAATAAATAAATAGATAACTTGATAAGCACCAACAAAAAAAAAAATAAAAAAAAATTAGCAATAAAAGAAACAAAAAAACAAAGCTTAGTCCTAAGTCCCCAGTGGAGTCGCCATTCTGTCGCACCCGACATCACGACGATCCTAAAAATAAGTTTAAATCTTTGGAAAGAATAGATTTCCGGCATCATGTTCTTTAATGTGGATAAGGAGTCGCCACCTAGTATTATGGTCACTAGGAACCCTAACTGGTCAATAGAGATTCTATGGTTCGGGACTGGTTACGTAAAAGGGAAGATATTATCACCCCTTAAACGTCCTGCCTGAGGCAGGCTGCATTGTTAGTTTCGTCCTAAATTGCGAAATGCTTATTTTTTATGTTATGAAAAAAAATTTCATACAATATTCCTGACTCTGGCGCCAGTGAATATTAACTACGAATATTTTCCAACTCTGGCGTTGATAAATATGACGTAGCTAAAAAAATAAATTTAAATCAAATGTTTTTTTATTATATTCCTGACTCTGCGTCAGTGAATAAACAAGTAGAAATCAATTTAAAATAAAATAAAATAAATTTACATTAGTATTTTTATTATTCCCGACTCTGGCGTCGGTGAATATACTTAAATAAATTTATTCTATTTTATCTTATATGAATAAACAAAATAAAATCAATTCGTTGCTTTATCAAATTATTTTTACACATGTGAAACAAAAATAAAATAAAATAAATTTACCCTAGTATTTTTATTTATTTCCCGACTCTGGCGTCGGTGAACATACTTAAATAAATTTATCCTATTTTATCTTATGTGAATAAACAAAATAAAATCGATTCATTGCTTTATCAAATTATTTTTACGCATGTGAAACAAAAATAAAATAAAATAAATTTACCTTAGTATTTTTATTCCCGACTCTGGCGTCGGTGAATATACTTAAATAAATTTATTCTATTTACTTTAATGTGTTTTTTTTTTGTCAATGAATAAATAAATAAATAAATAAAAAAATAAACAATAAATTCATTTATGTATATATTTTTTACCTACACAATTTTTATATATATTTTTTACATGTTTATCTTTTTTTTATTTTTTAGTTTTGGGCTGGGCCGGGCTAAACCCAGCCCAGCCAGCCTGGCCCGGGTCACTAGCCCAAAGCCAGTGACTCGGCTAAAAACAGGATGCACGCGTGAAATAAATCACGCGTGCATTCAACAGTGCGAAGGTAATTAAATTACCTTCGCACTGTTCAAACTTCAAACAACTAATTAGACACTGAAGAACAGAGAAAAAATGGAAAAGGCGCACCTGTTTCTGGCGATCGGAGAAGGCTGCAGCGCTGGTGGAGTTCGACTGCTTGCGATTTCAAACGATGCTGATGAGGGTTGCAACGCTGGTGTGGGTTCTGCTGGTGTGGGTTCTACTGCTTTCAGTCCAATGCCAATGGTTCGGTGATCGACTGGGATCCTGTTTCAGAAGGCGGTGAAGAAGGCTGCGGCGCTGGTGGAGTTCGACTGAATTCTGTTGATAATCGATGGTTAGGGGATTAATTGCTTTCTTGTAGGAATGAAAACAAGATTGATCCGTGACTCCCCTCCTCCTTTCTCTCTTTGTCTGCGTTGGTATTTTTGTTTGGTTTATGCCCTTTTTGTTCCTCTGTTTTGGGTTGATGTTTCTGTTCCTCTCTATATATTTTTTTGTTCTGTTTTTGATTGCTCTGTTTGCCTTTTTGGGAATTCTGGGTTTCTCTTTCGTGTTTTTTCTGGTTTTTTTGCTCTCGTTTTCTTTTCCCCGAGGTCTTCTTCGCTTCGCTTTTATAGAGGCAGCGGCAGCCTCGGTGGTGGTAACGGCTGGCCTCCCCTAAATGCTCCGTAACCGACGCCTTTAATGGAGAAAACGTCCGCGCAGAGATGATGAATAGTTGTTGCAAAACGACACCGTTTTGCTTGGCTGCGAATTTGGTCCTTGTGATACTTCTAATTTTGCAATCAAAACCCCTGGTTAAAATATAATTGGACCCTTACATTTCTGCGCCATTTTCAAGTTAGTCCTTGGATTTTAATTTTTCCAATTTGGACCCCAATTAAACCCCAAACTTTAATATGTCTTCGATTAAGTCTCTGATTGGATTAATTAAATTAATTTCAAATTCAATTAAGTCCAAAAACTTATCAATTCTCCAATTAACCCTTAATTGGATTAATTAAATTAATTTCAAGCTCAATTAAGTCTCAAAACTTATCAATCCTCCAATTAAACCCTTATTTGGAGTAATTAAATTAATTCCAAGCTCAATTAAGTCTCAAAACTTATCAATTTTCCAATTAAACCCTTATTTGGATTAATTAAATCCATTTTCGAACTTAATTAAGTCTCACAACTTATCAATCATGTTACCTTTAACCCAAATTTTAATTCATTCTTTATTTATTTCATTTTACTTGTTTTTTCATCATTATTATTTTTTATCATCATTTTTTTATCATTTTCAGTAAATAAAATAATAATAATAATTAGAATAAAGTTGGTCAAAAATTGGGTTATAACAGTGCAGAAGATTTGTATTATTATTAAACGAATCATAATCAATAATCGAATGAAAAAATGATACAACAGTAAAATAATCAAATTAAATTCTAAAACCATAATTAAACAAAACAAAGGAAAACTAGAACCATGAATTTTTATTCTTAACCACAGCCTTGAATGAATGAAGTGGTGACCAAATTCTGCTGAATTAATTAATGCTGAGAGCTCTATCTCTCAGCCGTTAAAGCCCAATTTGCAGATGCTAACAACTTTGACTTCAGATCCTGCCGAAGGAATTCAGGCGTTTCTTGGCCTTTTAGCATCCCGAACCAAACTATCTTCAATTTTCGACGTTTCATTAGAAGTAATCAGAGGATACGTATGTGGAATAGGGCTGTGGGAGTCTCTTCTAAGAAACTGCTTGAACCACTTGACTGATTTTTTAGGATATCGTTTCAAATCATTTTTGAAATCAACATAGTAGAGGCCGAACCTCACAGCATAACCACTTCCCCATTCGAAATTGTCCATTAAAGACCAAGCAAAAAATCCCTTAACATCAACACCATGCTCACTGCAATAAATAGATATTGAATCCCAGTTAGACGGATTAGGTAACCTAATAATATAATTGTTGCTATGGATTAAAAAACTTATTATCAATGATCATTAGTTAATAAATGAAAAAAATTAACTCACTTGATGGATCTCAAAACATTCTTGAGGTGGTCTTTGTAAGATTTTTCTCTTATGGGATCATTAAGAGCTTCCTTTAGTGATGAAGCATTGCTATTTACGTCATCAACCCCTGAAAAAAAAATCAGTAAAAATAAAGCATTTAAGAACACACTTAGTGTTAGAGAAGTACTAAGAAAGCTTCAACGTAGCACAATGTATGATCGTTCATTTCAACCATACCATTCTCAGTAATGTAAATTGTTGGGTTCCCCGTATTGGTCTTTGGTGTAATTCAAAAGCCTGCTGATGCCTTCGGGATAAATATAAAGCCATTTTACACCAGCCTGTGGACCTATTGGGATTCCATCTCTCTCTCCTGCAAAATTAAGAAAAAAACAGAGAAAATGAATGAATTAATACTTGATAAAACATCATCTAATTGATGTTATGTAATTGGAAAAAAAAATAAGATGAATAAGAAAGAAAAGATATCAATCATTAGTTACCTGTCCAACTAGCACGAGCATCGGACATGAATCCAACACTCTGGTAATTTGCATCAATATTTTGAGCATAATATGTTGTGTAGTAATTAATTCCAATAAATCATACGATCCCTTCAGCATCTTAGATTCCTCGGCAGTGAACTCGGGCAATCTTCCACCAACAAAATCATGCATGTTACGTGGATAGTCACCATTAGTTAAAGGATCCATGAACCTGCCAACATGAAGAAAAACACTGATTACCTTCTGTTTATACATATATACCAGGTCTTCTCTAGCAGAATTAAGAGTTCAGAAAGTACTTTTGAATTTGATATATATAAAAAAATACTAACCAGCCAAGCATGAAGTCGAGGCTTCTTTTGGTTGCATTTTGATCAGCTTTCACTGTTTGAGTAAGGTTCAAACCAGTGAGAAACAAGTGTTATCCCAATCTGTCCACCTTGACATGACTGATATTTTTCCTTGTATAGTTTCACTGCCGCAGCATGAGCAAGCAACAAATGATGGCTAACCGTATACACTTCAGTGGCACCAGTGTTTAAGGATCGGTGTGGATCATTTACAACGACAGAAATCCTACCGGGTGCCATCGTGCCCATGTCATAACCTTGAACACTGAACATCCATGGCTCGTTCAAAGTAATCCACTTCTTCACTCGGTCTCCAAACTTTTGGAAACAAAGGTCGACAAAGTCTCGGAAATCATTTCTGGAAATCAATGTTTTATGTGAGAAAATTTATAGGAATGCTTTAAATTTTAGAGAAGCATAGGTCCACAAAGTCTCCAGAATGACAGATTAGATTATAATATTTCGAAGCTACAACAAGTTTGGATATTTGAAGCATCATTAACGAAAGGTTGCTACTTACACAATGTTAGGACTTAAGAAACCACCATATTTATCTTCTAAAGCTTGTGGGGTATCCCAGTGAAAGAGAGTGACGTAAGGCTGCAAACCTATATATTACAAAACATCATATATATAATCAGATGGAGCGCACAAGATAAACCTTTTGTTGGATACGAATTTTCGCATCGATTTTTGGCAAAATGTGATGATTAATTGAAGGGAAGGGAAAGGTCATAACCATTCTTAAGGAGGTCATCAATGAGATCGTTATAAAATTTGATGCCTTCTTCGTTTACTCCAGCACTTAACCTGCCATCTGCATTTTCCAAAAAAAATCCAATGGAAAGCTATATATCAAATGGAAATTCAGTAAGTGAAAACAGATGTCAAAGTCAAATCCTGCTATTGTGATTACTATTATCACTATGTTAAGAACAAATTTCAAAAAATATAAAAACTTACGTGGTAATACTCTAGACCAAGAAATGGAGAATCTGAAAGCATCCATTCCCATTTCTTTCATTCTTTGCACATCTTCCTGTTACATTTATCAATTTTTTTTAAGAACAATTACACTTGCATACATCATATAGTTAACCACAACGAAAATATGATGAAGAACTCCCATACCTTATAGCGATGATAGAAATCAACAGCTACATTTCCGTTGCTATGATCATTTATTCTCTCTGCAAACGTTGAAAGTAATATTATTTAATTTTAAAGTTAATAATGGTGGTTTTCTTAGGACATTAACATAATTCTATTCAACTTTTAGCGAGGGAAGTACAAATTTTAATGAGAGAGATTGGTACCTGTATGTTCCTCAGTGAAAGTGTCCCATATAGCCGGTCCTCTACCATGTTTGTTTGTTTCACCTTCGTACTGCATATCATAATAAAATAATAACGAAAAATTAATTAACATAACTAGTATTATTTTAAACAATGGTCTGCTGTCCCCTCCTAATTGCTGCACTAGAAGCAGCAAAATTTAGAGTCTGGATGTACCTGGTAAGCTGATGAGGATGTTCCGAAAACAAAATCATCTGGGAAAGAATAACGGCTGAAGTCATCAATGCTTCCCATTGCAGTCTAAGTATTGAAGCTGGCACTTGGATAAATAAGGCTTTGGCACTTGGATAAATAAGGCTTGGGTTTAGTGTGTGAAACAGAGGTTTGTTTGGGTACAAAAGAATGTAACGCAAGTTTGTAAATGAGGCAGAGATTCTGTGCTTTTCCTTTTCCTCGATAGGAGAGATGGTGAGTTACAGAGATTTGATGTAGAGATTTGATGCAAGATGGCATGGATGGAACGGCCATTTTATAGGGCAATTCCAGCGTGTACAAGCAGCATTTTCTTGACTTTTTTTTCTTTCTTTTTTTAGTTTAAATTAAGGAATATTGATTTCTTTGACTTTGACAAAGTTATCTCATAATGCTTATCTTTTTCTCCATTTTTTTATTGTCTTGGTGAGAACGCATTACTTCATAATTTCTAAGAAGTTTCAAATAATCAAAATAAGTTTTTGGGTTAGAGGAAAAAATGAATCGTATGGAAGAATTTCAAAATTAGACATTTGAAGGTATTTTAGGACACATCCGTGTGTCATGCACGACCATTTTAATAAAAAATCAAACAATTTCGTTACATGCGTGCGTTCCTCGTTTGCCAATTACCACTAGCTATGGATAAAACGTGCAT
The DNA here is from genome assembly GCF_005239225.2 of Populus alba. Classification (NCBI taxonomy): domain Eukaryota; kingdom Viridiplantae; phylum Streptophyta; class Magnoliopsida; order Malpighiales; family Salicaceae; genus Populus; species Populus alba. The sequence goes on along the minus strand of NC_133287.1, from coordinate 13,452,415 downwards.
ATATACAAAATCAAGCTGCCTAGCTCTGCCGGGTCCCATAACAATAGCCTCTTTGTTTTCACCCATCCACATGGTGGTGGCTTCCTAAAATCTTTCCTTTTCCACGAAGACAATACAACAGTCCCCAATTAAAAATTGTATTCAAAAAATTTTACACTGTTGGTCTGTTTATAATAATAAAAAAATTCTTTTGAGCAAAGAGGTTCTTATATTATCATGTAAGAAACCTAACAATTTTAATATCAATATAAAAATTAAAGAAACTATCTTTTTATTTAATATTGGAATTACATCTTACGTATAAGTTCGTAATCCCCGATATTAATAAAAAACAAAGTAGATTTTTTTTGTATATTAAATTTTATATCGGAAATACATCTTACATATAAGTACGTAATCCCACATATTAAAAAAAACAAGATATTTTTTGTATATTTTTAAAATATAGGTGAAGTTCTCATGACTTTAATAAATTAGTTATTAAATTCAAAATGCATGCAAATATATAAGACTATTTTTTGTGATTTTTTTAATATGATAAATTATGCAAATATAATTTATTTCTGAGAGACTTAGCCGTATGCAAATTAAAATTGAAATTGTATTTTTTAAAGAAAGATTTTTTTGTTGTTTTGTTTTTGTGGGAGAGAAACTAATTCGTTTACTACTAAAAAAGCACTTTGCTTTCAAATATTAAATATAAAAGGATGAAAACAAAAGAGGAAAATCAAAATTGATTGCAAAATTGCCATTAAACCTTTGAAAATTTGACTAAAGCCACGTTCAGCGAAACACAATAATATATTTTAAATTGAACAAGATATTAATTTAAAAATAAATTATTTATTATTTGAAATTGACTCAAAAGCAAGCAGGATTATAATATAGAGAGATATATAAAGCAGGATTTTATCAACGTGATGGAGTGGATTATGATATGACAAAATGACATTCCAATGATGGGCTTGCGGATTTTATAGATTGAAAACTCTATAAGTTTCCGTTGACTTTTATTGCACACGTTGTCTCCAACATCTTATGTCTATCTATTTCATTTATTAAGTTATTTACTTTATTAATTAATTAATTAAGCATTGTCATCTTAAAATTAATGGCACTCTAATTTACAAAGCAAACTGCCTTGAGATATTGTTTGTTAAAAAACCATCGTAGAATTTTCCATTTGTCATCGATTTCGAGCATTCAACTAGTTGAGACTGATTCAAAAGTGGTGCCTTTGGATTTCTCCATTGGCACCGGAGGACCTCCCTCGTAATTTCTTTGTACTTTCAAGCTCTAACATTATCCGTACGACTACTTTCCACAGCGGCCTATAGGGTAGGCGAATCGCTATCGCAGCTTGAATTCAATGCCCCATCGTAATTAAATTCTGCTGAATTAGTCAGGTCAAGCCTCTTGTACTTGAGATTTGTCGGTTACTTCCAACTTAATCCAGCAGCCGCATCCCAATTCTATACTCTTTGGTCATGTTCAATGTTGTAACCCATTTTTGGGTCCCCCTAAAAAAATAAAATAAATAGCCAAAAGAGGTTAGAAAAATAACCGGAGGCAGAAGCGCCCGAAAAAAAGTCAGAAAATTGGTCAAGGAATTTAAAAATACAAGGATTGAATTTTTGACAGTATATTCTTGAAGGATGAAAGCCCTATTGAGAAGGAAAATTTGAATTTTGAGGAGAAAAGCCCAAATTTGAATGTTTATGGACTTAATTGGATTTTTGATTGAATTTATAGAAGATTTGATGGCAAGAAAAATTTGATTTTTAAGTCAATTTGGGCTTTAATTTGGAGAAATTTAAAGTTCTTGGGCCAAAATATATTTTTTTAGGAATTTATTGGGTCAAATCAGGGGCTCAATTGCATAAATATTGAAGTTTAAGGGTCAATTAGGGATTTAATTAAGAAAATCCGAAACCAGGGACCAAATTGGAAGAGGCGCGTAAATGGAGGGGCTGCAATTTTTCGGTTCAGGGGCTTAATTGAAGAAATTGAAAGTTTATTGATCAATTAGGGGCTCAATTGCTTAAATCAGAGGCCAAGGACCAAAGTGAAAAAGGCGGCCAACAAGAGGGGCGGGGACCAAATTTTGGGGGACTGATTTGAAGTTTGGCCATTTAAATGAAACGGCGTGTTTTATCCAAAACGACGCCGTTTCATATATTAAAAAAAAAAAAAAAAAAAAAAAGAGGACCGGAACGGTGTCGTTTTTGAACGACACTGTTCCTCTTCTTCTTTTCCCCCCCGAACCTGCAACAGAAGAAGAAAACCGTTTTTCAAAAACCATCCCGCGCCTCTCTCTCTCCTCGCCCCCACCACCTTTAGATGTTGGCCGACCATCCGTTACACCCGATGGTCCCCCACGGTTCTGCCCCTATAAAAAGAGAAGAAAACCGAGAGGAAAAAAGGGGAGACCCCGAGAGGAATAGAGAGAGAGAGACCCGAAGGGAGGAGAGAGAGAGAAAACCGCCTGAACCGCCGTCCGTAAGCCAAGCTGCCACCGTCTCCGCAGCAGCACCGCCACCAAGCCGTCGTCTCCGCCGTGCCAGGTACGCTTCTCTCTCCCCTGCACATTTTTTTTCTTTTTGTTTCTTAAATTTCGTCTCCTGCATGCAGAGGCGTTCTGCATGCAGGGGACGAGGGGGGGAAATAATTCCCCCCCCTGCGTTTTTTAATTGCTCTGGGCCAGATGTTGTCTGGCCCAGAATTATTTGGACCGGGCCAGAGAGATCTGGCGCAGTCCGGCCCAGACCGAGGTTAATTATTTTTTGGGCCGAGTTCGGCCCAGTACTTTTGGGCCGAGGTCGGCCCGGTACTTGTTTGGGCCGAGGTCGGCCCAACGACTGTGGGCTGGGTCCGGCCCAGTTTAGTTTGGGCCGGCCCAGCCCTTTTAATATATAAATATATTATAATTATATTTTATTATTATTATTATTATTATTATTATTATTATTATTATATATGTGTATATATGTTATATATATATAAAATATTTATATATATATAAAAAACAATATTTCGAAAAAAAAAAAATCTAAAAATATTGTTGATTTTTCTGCATATGTTTGTCAAAAATGTTTTAATTCTGGTTTGTATTTTTATACTGTAAAGATACAAAAACCAGTGTTATAAATACCCGGTTTTCGTCAAAACATCAAAGATTTCAGAATAAAAAATGTTTTTGCTTTCAAAAAAATTCTAAAAAGTCCCTAAAAATGTTGTTGATTTTTCTGCATATTTTTATCAAAATGGATTAATATTGGGTTGTATTTTTTATACCGTAAGGATACAAAGCTCAGTATTAAAATACCTGATTTTCGCCAAAGCATAAAAAAAATAATATTTTCCAAAAATTGTTTTTGTTTTAAAATACGGCCTAGTCTCTCCAATATATACATATAAATATTATAACATCATATTTTCATACAACAAAGAAAATTTTCAAAACAATATATGTATTAACATGCATTTTGGCTTTAATAACCAGTTTATTCAAGCCATGAGAACTAGGCCAATATTTCAAAAATTCTAAAAAAATCTTTTTGTTTTATTTTAATATTTGGGATTACGAATTTATACGTAAAACGTATTCCTAAGTATTATTAATAAAATTTTGGTATGGACGTTAGAACGGTTAGGATTTTTACCCGATAAGATAAAAGACCTTCTTACTGAGGAGGATTTTTCTTGAACCATAGACAGATCAACGACTAGGAAAACACAACAACACTTTAGTTTTTATCAGACAATAAAACAATGCAGCTTACCTTAGGTAGGGCGTATTTGGGGTGCTAATACCTTCCCTTTACGCAACCAGTCTCCGTACCCGATCTCTGAGACCAGTTAGGTTCCTAGTGACCAAAATACTAGGTAGCGACTCCCAAAGAACCAAAAATAAAAAAAAATTCGCCAGTCGAACCCGTAATTGAATTTTTTGTTTTTTTTTTGGGGTGCGACATTCAAATTAAAAGCAGATGAAACATAACGATAAAAAAAAAATATTATTATAATTTTAAAATTTAAATTGAAAATCAATCTAGGAAAAGCATAAGTTATATGTCGAGAGCGTCAACCCGAGTTAATCTGGATCAACATAACAATAAAACTGATTATTATCATATTTTTAAAACTAAATTAGAAAGTTAACATAACAAAATATTTTTAAAACAAGATATGTTTTTATTTTTTTCTATATAATTTTTTTTGCAGCATTTAAAAGAAAGTCGGGTATTCTAATACCTATTTTATATTTTTATAGTATAAATATAAATTAATATTAATCAAAAATTGGTAGAAAAATACATGAGAAAATCATAAATTTTGAAAGGATTTTTGAGAAAAAAATTGGAATTTATTTTTGGTTTTTTGAAAAATAATCGATGTTGGCCCAGCCCCTGTTTTGAGAACTTACATATTGAAAGTATTATTCACATAATACTATTTTTGTATACGATACAATTCATAAATGAAATAATGATAATTGAATAAATCTTAGTGAGCAAGATAGGGCTTAACATAGTAACCCAAGAAAATGAATGATTGTGGATTTTATCTTGCATAGTTTAAATATTTTTATTTTTAAAAGTTCCTCTTTTACATGTTTTAATTTTATTACTTGTTTATTGTGGAGCTAAAATATTTATTTATAAATAATATTGACTATTTTTTTATATATAGATTATATAGTGTCTTTTACTCATTCTACTCAAGATTTGGTTGTGCCAATCAATGTTTCTTCAACAAGTACTACTTTGACAGTGAGAATTCTACAATCATCTTCTATCGTGCATGGTGAGAAATCTGAAAAGTTTAATGAATTGAAACTTAAGAGGTGGCAATAAAAGAAACTATTATATCTGACCATTAACACAAAATCATGTTGTGGAATAGAGTTTTAGGCTTTGCAAATAAAGTCTAAGGTACTTGATTATTGGAAATGAGGATAAAGCTCTTGAAAGCTTTAGAGTCATTATATTATCTCTCTAAGTTGAGAATAATTGGGATGTTTAACCTAATGGGTAGCCAACCCTTTGTATATATATATGTAGGGCAATATACAATAGTAATGGTGGAGTTTACCACACAAGAGTATGTCTACAGTATTTCTTATATAAGTATATTCTATAATATGCCCCCTCAAGCTGAGGGTGGAGGATCAACTCGAAGCTTGAAACGAAAAGCAGTAAATGAAGAAGTAGGAAGTGGCTTGGTGAAGACATCAGCAAGTTGATCCTGAGAGGAAATAAAACGAATCTGAATCTCCTTCTTTACAACTCTATCTCGGACAAAATGATAATCGACCTCAACATGTTTTATGCGAGCATGAAAAACAGGATTCGCAGACAAATAAGTGGCACCAAGGTTGTCACACCAGATAATAGGAGCAGAAGCAGATGGAAGCTGGAGATCTGTTAATAAGTACTGAAGCCAAATAACCTCAGCAGTGCCATCAGCTAAGGCTTTGTACACAACTTCAGTAGAAGAGCGAGCAATTGTGCGTTGTTTACTGGATTTCCATGAAATCGGCGTCTGACCAAAAAACATAAGGTAACCACCCGTAGATTTTCTGTCCTCAACACTGCCTGCCCAATCTGCATCTGTAAAACCATGTAAGGCAAAAGAAGAACTGTGAGTAATATGTAAGCCATGTGATGTCGTACCCCGAAGATAACGCAAGATGCGTTTCACGACAGCCCAATGAGAATCTGTAGGAGCATGCATAAACTGATAGACTCTGTTAACAGTAAAGCAAATATCTAGGCACGTAAAAGTGAGATACCGAAGTGCACACACAATTTGACGAAAGCGGGTAGCATTAGAAAACAATGGATTGGGCAGAATGGTAGCTTTGGATGTAGAGATAGGAGTATCAACAGGTTTGCAAGATAACATACCAGCCCAAGTGAGGATGTCAAGTATATATTTATGTTGGCGGAGCATAAGACCCATACTAGTAGACTGAACCTCAATACGTAAAAAATAATGAACAGAACCCAAGTTGCAAAGCTTAAATTCTGAGCTTAGTAGTTGAATGAGGCATTGGAGCAGAAGAGAGTTACTACCCGTAAGCAGAATATCATCAATGTAGACCAAAAGATAACAAATATCAACACCAACAGAGAAGATAAACAATGAAGTATCCACCTTAGAGGCACGAAAACCAATAGATAATAGTAAATCATTCAGACGAGTGTACCAAGCCCGTGGAGCCTATTTTAAACCATGTAGAGATTTATGCAATTGGCAAACATGAGAGGGGAGAGCAGAATGAGCAAAACCTTGAGGTTGTTTCATGTAGACCTCCTCATCAAGAACACCATTGAGGAAGGCATTATGGATGTCAAGCTAATGAATTTTCCAACCACACGAAACTGCAACGGAGAAGACTAATCTGACGATTGCCTGTTTGATGACAGGACTAAAAGTTTCAAAGTAATCAATACCTTCTTGCTGAGTGAAACCTCTAGCAACCAGACGCGCCTTATATCTCTCGATGCTTCCATCAGATTTGCGTTTAATCTTGTATACCCACTAACTACCAACAACATTCATGGAGGGGTGAAACGATACTAAGGTCCAAGTTCTGTTTGCGTGTAAGGCCTGAATTTCCTCATGCATAGCACTATGCCACACCTCATATCTGTTAGCATCATTAAAAACAAATGACTCATGAGAGGGAGGAGAAACTACCCCGCTGAACGAGTCAACAGAGGTTGCGGTAGTGGTTGTGGACAATGTTGTCTTAGGCTGCCATGGACGAAGAATCATGGGATGTTAACGAGTAGCTGGGCATGGAGAAGTGTGACCTGTACCTGGAAGATGTTGAAGAGTATATGAGGAGGCCTACACAGAGCTGTAGACCAACTGGAGAAGCAATGGAGGGACTGGTCGGCATTGCAGACACTGGTGAGGCTACGGTAGATCTAGGATGATCTTTTGCAGAACCAGGCTGCTCTGTTGCAGCAGACCTAAGAACATGCACATCCGGTGATGGAGAACCTATTCCTGCACAATGATCATTGGAAAGACAAGTATATGGTGACAGTATGGCAGTGTGGGATGGTGATGAAGGGGTGGCAGAATCTATGGGCAAAGGGGTAGTCTGGTAGGGTACGGCAGAGGGCAAAATTGGGTTGTGGTTAGGGCCGATTTGGTAAGTAGCAGGCTGAAAGGATGGAGGAGGGTTCAAGGATGGAAGATAGGTAGGTGGGGTGGGAGGTACTAGTGAGGCCGTTACCTGTTCAGACTTTGCAAAAGGAAAGATATTTTCATGAAAACGAACATGACATAAGACATAAATACGATCAGATTCTAAGTCAAGGCAACGATAACCGAGATGGGATGAGCTATAACCTAAAAACACACACAAGAAGAAGACCGAAAATCTAATTTATAAGCATGATATGGACGCAAAAAGGGAAAACAAAGACACCCAAAAGCACGTAGGAAGTTAAAATCAGGAGTGCGTGGAAACATACACTCAAACAAAGATGTATTTTAAAGAACAAGAGTAGGCATGCGATTAATAAGGTAGACCGATGATTTAAAAGCATAGTTCCAAAATCGCAAAGGGGCATTACACTGGCCTAAAAGGGTTAGGCCAGTTTCGACAATATATCGATGACGACGTTCAACAATGCCATTTTGTTCATGAGTATGAGGACAAATTAACCGATGATGAATACCAATGGTCTAAAAACATTTATTTAATTTATAATATTCATCGCCCTAATCAGTTTGAACATATTTAATTATAAGAGAAAACTGACGTTCAACAAGTGTTTAAAAACGTTGAAAAATGGAAAAGACATCAAATTTCACAATAAGCGGATAATACCATATATGTTTGGTATACGCATCGACAAAAATAACAAAATAGCAAGCCATTAGAAGAAAACATAGGGGCAGGACCCCAAACATCACTAAAAATTAATTCAAGTGGGGCAGAAGTTTTGTGACTCGTAGGTTGTAATAAAAAATAGGATGACTTTCCTAAAGGACAAGCTTAACACTGAGTAAGAGAACGTCTAGAAGTACATACGATTTTATTGCCAGAAACTAACAAATTGAAAATGCGAGGGGTTGGATGACCTAAACAACGATGCCACAGGTCAGCAGTTGCAGAGATGCAAGGAGACTAAAAAGCTTGAGGAACTGACATGGCAGAAGACTCAGAGAGGACATAAAGACCATCATGACTCTGACCGGAAAGGAGAACTTCCTTGGTGACGAGATCCTTCACATAAAACATAGAAGCGTGAAATTCAAAATAAACATGGTTATCACAACAAAATTTTTGAACAGATAACAATGGTTTGGTAATGTGAGGCACATGGAGAACATTAGATAATGTAAACATGCGTTTTGGAGAATGTAATTTAGTATGTCCAACATGGGATATGTCAAGGCCCTTACCGTCACCAACATGCAAATAATCATTACCAAGATAGGGTGTAAAATCATCAGAGATCCAAGATCAGGTGTGACGTGTTGATTTGCGCCGGTGTTGAGGAACCAAGTTGCAGTAGAAATATTCCCAACAGCAAGATGTGTAGAGGGCTGCAGAGAGCTGCTACGAAACTGGGAATAATGGGGAGCTGTGTGCCCAAAACCGGAGCACAATTGGCAGCGTACAGGCTGCTGTCTAGACCACTGCCCAGCATTGGAATCGTGCCTAGTCTGCTGCCAGTGGTTTAGCCGCCAATCTGCAGCAGATTGGCCCTTATTCTGGGAAGTGGAACGGTTGCTGTGGGGACGCCAATTACCTCTAGAGCAACCTCTGTTGTGGCTGAAGTTGGGGTTGTGATGAGACATAGCATGGTGTGCAGAAAACTGTGGTGTTGGCAGCAGAGGTGGCTGGTGTAGGAGAGAAGAAGAAGACAGCAAAGAGGGAGCGGCAACCATGGAATGAAAAGAGTTCTTGTGCAGAAATTCATGGGTATGAAGGTGGCTGTGAAGATCTATATAGGATAGCGATTCTGCCTTGGTTATGAGACTCGTTACCAAGTCTTTGAACTCACCATGAAGGCCATGACACACATAAAGATTGAAATCTTCAAGAGACATGGAGCGACCAGCAGCAGCCAATTCATCAAATAATGATTTTGCTAGCTACATGTATAGACTAGCCGATAAGTCACCTTGCTGAAGGTCTTAAAAGGAGCCATGGAGTTGCATGATGCGAGAATTAAATGGAAAGGCAAGTGGTTTCTCAAGAGTGCGCCAAACACAATACGAAGTAGAATAATCTACCACGAGATGCAACACATCCACGTAGAGAGAGGAGAGCAAAGCACTCAAAATAAGTTGATCTTGTTGCTTCCAACGAAGAAAAGAAGGGCTGATGGTAGAGGAAGAACCAACAGAGCTGTCAAAATATGAGATGGAGGACACGACACTAAGCCATCAACGAAGTGAAAAACACTTTGACCAAGGAGATATGGCTTCATCTACATTCTCCAATAAAGATAATTTGTGTTCGTAAGCTTTAGCGAAACAACATGGTGAGTGTTCACTAAAGGAACAATAGTTGTAATGTGGGTTCCCATGAGAGGTAAAGGAATGACAGGGACTTGGGAGGAAGAATCAGAGACAAGCTCTGCAAGTGGAGGCTGCTGTAGGGAGGAAAAAGCACCAGGGACAGCAGCTTGGGGATGGCTGGCTAGCTGTGCTCCGCCACCTGTGGAGAAGGAGAAGTCAGCGGCAACAATAGAATCCATGTAGAGAAAGTAAAGAGAGGGCCGATTGCAAAGGCAGGAAGGGAGAAAAGAGTTCTGACGGCAGAAGGCTCTGATACCAAGTTGAGAATAATTGGGAGGCTTAATCTAATGGGTAGCCAACCCTTTGTGTGTGTGTGTGTGTGTGTGTGTGTAGGGAAATATACAATAGTAATGGTGGAGTTTACCACACAAGAGTATGTCTACAATATTTCCTATATAAGTATATTCTATAATACTCTAAAACTAAATAAATTTTATTTTTACTGTTTTTGTCTTTATATCCGACCTGGTCAGTGATAACCATTGGTTCAAGAAGATCATTTCAAGTCCATATGCATCCTTGATAACTCCCCTGCCCAAAAATTGGGTTAGCTCACTAGGTAACAAAGGTTATTGATCATATTCTAAGTGTTTCCATATATAAGCATATGCCTTGATGAAAGTTGTAGCAGATTTCCTATCAAGAATTCCATGATGACAAACGATGCTAATAGAAAACCCTTTGTTAGGAAACACTGTTATTTGCAAAGCAATCACTGAAGCTTTAGTGTCAGATGTAGGTAGCTTAGGGAAATATGGAAACGATTTGATGGCTTGTCGAGTTTCATTCCTGAGAGATGACCCATGTCTGCATTTGACTCGGCTATGGTTTGTGAAATTGCATCACTTGAAGTGTATAAGAGGATGGGTTTGGGGAGTTTTCTAGCCACACTAGGTGGACAACAAGTGGGAGAAAGTGGAATAGTGTTTGGGAGAGTAATTTTTTTAGCCTGGGGAGTATTACTAAATTGAATAAGGTTTAACTTGACTCGGTGAGCTCATAAAATATAATTCGCTGAGCTAGAGGAAATTTGAACCAAGCAATGCCTAGGAAGGTGAGAGGGAGAGAGGAGTCAATGACCGACTCGAGTGAGTTGCAGGTTGGGGCAACTTGGCAGAGTTCTAGAATTTTCACAAATCTTGGGGATCCATGAAATATATAGAAGCTAGACTCGATTAGTTGAGAACTCCAAAACTTGTTCATAATCTCTTATATTGTGCTGTAGCATTTTATTACTGGTACTAGTTACATTTAAGGTAAGATAAAACATAGGTGAAGTTCACATTAAACCTACATTAAAGAACAAGAGTTACATAATAATATTAATGTAACTATAGTCTGTATGTTATCTCTATTTGTAAACCATTTAATTAGCATGCAATGGATGTCAGAATTGTCGCACGTCACCTGCGCAGCGTCCGATGACGATTTGTTTTTCGTTTGTATTTGCTTGATTGATTTCTTTGGAGTCGTCACCACCTAGTATTTTGGTCGCTAGGAACCCTAACTCGTCTTTCAGAGATTCTAAGGCAAGGGACTCGTTGCGTAAAGGGAAGGTATTAGCACCCCTAGTACGCCCTACCTAAGGTAAGTTGCTTGGTGTTTGGTTTGCCTTATAATTGCTATGGTGTTGGTGTTTTCTAATCCCATTAGTTTTTCTAGGTTTGATTCAAACTAAATTTATTAAGATAGAAATTCAAGGAGATTCCATGAACTCGTAAATCGCAAGGAAGAGGGACAAAAATTAGAAATCTAAAGAAATTCAGGGCGCTTTAAAAGCCTATTTTTACCTTCGTGTTTCATACTCTCACGGCTCGTAAATCGTGGAGTCAAAAATTGAAGTGTCCTTGATTATAATCAAGGCTTCTTTCAAGGATGTGTGGTGATTTATTATTCGTAGAAAATTATTTTGGATATTTACCACCGAGGGCTTCTTTATCCAAATATTAACAACGAATAATAACAAGTTATTCCCAATAATATTTTGGATATTCACCCTTTTGGGACTTCTTTATCCAAACATTAATGGTGAATAATAGATGATTTCTCCCTAAAATGAAATTTTTATATTTTTTGAAATATTAGCCAATACTCTTTGGAGTCTTACAAACATGTTGTAAAATCCAGAAAATGCAAGAAAATAATTTTTGTGTTTAAGAAAATGCATTTGAAAACACATTTTCAAAAACTTTTAATATTTTTTTCATAAAAAAAACGTTCAAAACATGTTAGGGTATTGGTCGTATGCAACACACAAATTAATATATATATATATATATATATATATATTTTTTTTTTGGCAAAAAAAAAAAAAACAAACATCACATTTAATTGCAATTAAAGACAACAAACTGCGTATATATTCTCAAAATTTACAAGAAAACTGAACAGTCCAAAAAATCAAGGATGACCCCTCGAAGCCAAACATAAACTTTTTTTTTCTTTTCTGCCAGCAGGACACCCGCGTGAACAGTTACTGGTGAATTAAAATTTACATGCACAGTAACTGGGTGAATTAAAAAGTTGCACCACTGGAGGAGAAGAAACTGGAGACGGAATGAAGGGACAAAGGTGATGGCGAAGGCCTGCTGGTCCGTCTCTCTGGTTTTCATCTGTTTATCTTCTTTCCTTCTGCTCGTCCTTCATCTCATTTCGTGTCTGTCTTGTCTCTACTGAGAAGAAATGGTTGCTGCTGCTGTGGGGCTCGGTGGAGGCTGGTCTGAGGCTTCGTTGACAGAGAGGGCTGCTTCAGGTGCAGGGGAAGAAATGGCCGAGAGAGGGGAATGCCAGGAGGGGGACTGGTTTTGGGTGCTCTCTCTCTCTCTCTCTCGTTCTTGTCCGAAGATAATGGAAATGAGCGGGCTGTCGGGATGAGTGGGATGAGGAAATCGGGGAAGGTGTTTGGCTATGGGTAAAAGGAAAAAAAGGTTCTGTAGGGGAAGAAGAAGTGAGGGAGGAGATCTGGTTTTGGCCGACTGAGAGAGAGACTGTTGATCAATGGCCGGCTGAAGAGGGAAACCAAGAATTCTCAAAGGCCAAAGCAACGTTTTCTCTAGTTTGGCTAAAGAGAGGAGAGCTCGTGATGGAGAGTCAGCCAGATGAAGGAGAGGGGCTAGTCTCCGTGTAACAGAGGGGGGAAATAGGCAAAGAGCGTGTCGGGGCTCTCTGTTTTTTTGTTTTCTTTTTCGAAGGTAGGGGGGCGGCGGCTCGTGTTAGGTGTGGCAGAGGGCTAAGGGATGAAGCCTAGAAGGAGGGATGTCTGCTGTGTTTTATTTTATTTTTTTTAAAAGAAAAATCAGAGAGGAGGCTATGGCTGAGGAAGAGAAACGACTTTTGGTATTTTTTTTTTTTTTTTTTTTTTTTTTTGTGTTTGGCTCTCCTCTTTTGAAGAAAATTGCCCTTTGTAAATATGTTTTTTTTTTTTTTATGATTGGATGTTCATTTATATAGAAAATTTTTACATGTGTTATTTAAGGAAATACTGCAATAATTATTGCAGATATTGTCTTCTATAATCATCACCAACAAATTCCATATATAGGATATTTTATATTGAATTGATTATTTTCCTAATAACCAGCACGAATCAAATCATATATCTATTGTATTTTATATTGCAGTAATTATATGATTTAATAATTATCTCCTTGACATATTGCTTCCTTAATATTAGCCCTGATGCTCTATGTTATCGCCACATGTAAACCTTTATTATTATTATTATTATTTTAAAAAAACATTTATCAAAACATATGTCAAAAATGGGTAACAACAAACATGTTTCAAAATTTTTAACAAATTTGTAAGCACTTTAATTGGATTAAGCTATTATACTAAGACAATGAACTTATTGAACAATTTTCTAAATTTATTAATCTTTTTCTTAGAATTAGTGTTTCAATGAATGTAACTCATTAATACTTAATTATACTTAAATACTTTGCAATCAAAACCACTTGAACAATCCTTTTTAACAAGAACTAACTTTCCGAAACGAATTTCATCAACTATTAATATACAAATATTAATCAATGCTATCAAATCAATAAAATGTTTTGAAGTATTTTTTCCTACCTATAAACTGAACATGCATGATATTATTTTATTTGCATTCATCAAATTTTTATCCAAGTACAAGAATATATTTTTATAAAAAACATGGGGAGTTTTGGCAAAAGCATCTCCTCAACATTATTTTTTTTCATCGGTATACTTAACATTGTACCAAGGTTTGCGATTTACATAAAGACTAATTAATAGATTTAGAGAATTGCTCAATAAGTTCGTTGTTTCAGTATAATAGCATAATCCAATTAAATGGTTTACAAGTATAGGTGACCTACAAGCTCTAGTTTGGTTAGTAGTATTATGTAACTCTTGGTCTTTAATGTGAACTTAACGAGCATGTTTTTATTGGCTAATATCAATGCTAACGTTGTTATTTGTATTCCACTATTAAACCTTCAACTTACAAACATCTCTCATCTAAGCTAACTTATTGATCATGTCATTTGATTCTTTTGCATGTAACAATACATTTGCTTTTAAGATCATCAACAAGAATCAATATTGAGATTTAGAAATTGGATCGCGGACTCTTTCTTCTTACTTTTTTTTTTCTTTTGATTTTTTTTTAATTTTTCTTTTTATAAATCAATATAAAAGAAAAATACAAGAAAAAAAAATAAAAAATCAAATAAAAAGGTTTTAAACTCTCCTAATTAATCCCATTTTTTTTTACCCCTCACAGCGTTGAGGCTGGTTGGAGAGATGATGTGAGGGAATTCAATATGGTGGAGAAAATAGTGTTAAGCTCTCCTTTAACAAAAAGAAAATTTCAAGAAAGATAGAAAAAAATATGAAGAAGAGGATGAGATCGAGACTAAGAAGAATTAAAGCGAACAAGAGAAGATGCCATTCTGCATCAATTGTAATTTCATCATAAAAACTTCAATGAAATATATTATTGCATACAACTTATACTAGTACAATTCAGGGTAGAATAGAAAAGGTTGAAGCAACTGGTGCCGAGGCTACTATAGCAGCACAATGGTTCCAAATTTGGTCACCCTTAGCTGCAACAAAAGTTACCGTTTCCTTTGGAACTTTTATAATGAACTTAAACCTCCAATAAAATTTAACGAAGTTCATAAATATTTGTTTTTGGACCTTTTTTCTTCAAATTGAATTTTTTTTGTCAACATGGCTCTTCATATGTCAAAAATATACTGTATATTTTCAATCTTTGTATTTCCTAACCTCCTCAACCAAGTTTTAGCTATTTCCGACACCCTCCTCTCAATGTTATAATGTTTTTAGATTTCTTTTAAGTTTTTAGTCCGAATATATATTTTGAGATTTTTTGAAAGAGAAAAGATGAATTTGAAGAATAACCCAAAAATAGGTTATGACATACCTGCTTATTCATTTCATAATCACAAACACATTTGGTCTAGATTTGTTGCTTGATAGGATATATCTTGGTGTTGCCATAGAAATATGCTAGCCTTATTTCATCAATAGGAATATCTTGTCTTTTGCAATCTCATGGTCTTTTCGGCTTGTCCATTTCATTTGTATTCGTTTTCATTGATCATCCATTTCTTTTATTTTTTTTTAGGGTCAAATATTACGTTTTTCTTTCTGAAAAAAAAACAACTAATATTAAACAAACCATAATCAATGATGGTGCAGAAGATTTGTATTATTATTAAACGAATCATAATCAATATTAATCGAATGAAAAAATGATACAACAGTAAAATAATCAAATTAAATTCTAAAACCATAATTAAACAAAACAAAGGAAAACCAGAACCATGAATTTTTATTCTTAACCACAGCCTTGAATGAATGAAGTGGTGACCAAATTCTGCTGAATTAATTAATGCTGAGAGCTCTATCTCTCAGCCGTTAAAGCCCAATTTGCAGATGCTAACAACTTTGACTTCAGATCCTGCCGAAGGAATTCAGGCGTTTCTTGGCCTTTTAGCATCCCGAACCAAACTATCTTCAATTTTTGACGTTTCATTAGAAGTAATCAGAGGATACGTATGTGGAATAGGGCTGTGGGAGTCTCTTCTAAGAAACTGCTTGAACCACTTGACTGATTTTTTAGGATATCGTTTCAAATCATTTTTGAAATCAACATAGTAGAGGCCGAACCTCACAGCATAACCACTTCCCCATTCGAAATTGTCCATTAAAGACCAAGCAAAAAATCCCTTAACATCAACACCATGCTCACTGCAATAAATAGATATTGAATCCCAGTTAGACGGATTTTGGTAACCTAATAATATAATTGTTGCTATGGATTAAAAAAACTTATTATCAATGATCATTAGTTAATAAATGAAAAAAATTAACTCACTTGATGGATCTCAAAACATTCTTGAGGTGGTCTTTGTAAGATTTTTCTCTTATGGGATCATTAAGAGCTTCCTTTAGTGATGAAGCATTGCTATTTACGTCATCAACCCCTGAAAAAAAATCAGTAAAATAAAGCATTAAGAACACACTTTAGTGTTAGAGAAGTACTAAGAAGCTTCAACGTAGCACAATGTATGATCGTTCATTTCAACCATACCATTCTCAGTAATGTAAATTGTTGGGTTCCCGTATTGGTCTTTGGTGTAATTCAAAAGCCTGCTGATGCCTTCGGGATAAATATAAAGCCATTTTACACCAGCCTGTGGACCTATTGGGATTCCATCTCTCTCTCCTGCAAAATTAAGAAAAAACAGAGAAAATGAATGAATTAATACTTGATAAAAACATCATCTAATTGATGTTATGTAATTGGAAAAAAATAAGATGAATAAGAAAGAAAAGATATCAATCATTAGTTACCTGTCCAACTAGCACGAGCATCGGACATGAATCCAACACTCTGATAATTTGCATCAATATTTTGAGCATAATATGTTGTGTAGTAATTAATTCCAATAAAATCATACGATCCCTTCAGCATCTTAGATTCCTCGGCAGTGAACTCGGGCAATCTTCCACCAACAAAATCATGCATGTTACGTGGATAGTCACCATTAGTTAAAGGATCCATGAACCTGCCAACATGAAGAAAAACACTGATTACCTTCTGTTTATACATATATACCAGGTCTTCTCTAGCAGAATTAAGAGTTCAGAAAGTACTTTTGAATTTGATATATATAAAAAAATACTAACCAGCCAAGCATGAAGTCGAGGCTTCTTTTGGTTGCATTTTGATCAGCTTCACTGTTTGAGTAAGGTTCAAACCAGTGAGAAACAAGTGTTATCCCAATCTGTCCACCTTGACATGACTGATATTTTTTCCTTGTATAGTTTCACTGCCGCAGCATGAGCAAGCAACAAATGATGGCTAACCGTATACACTTCAGTGGCACCAGTGTTTAAGGATCGGTGTGGATCATTTACAACGACAGAAATCCTACCGGGTGCCATCGTGCCCATGTCATAACCTTGAACACTGAACATCCATGGCTCGTTCAAAGTAATCCACTTCTTCACTCGGTCTCCAAACTTTTGGAAACAAAGGTCGACAAAGTCTCGGAAATCATTTCTGGAAACCAATGTTTTATGTGAGAAAATTTATAGGAATGCTTTAAATTTTAGAGAAGCATAGGTCCACAAAGTCTCCAGAATGACAGATTAGATTATAATATTTCGAAGCTACAACAAGTTTGGATATTTGAAGCATCATTAACGAAAGGTTGCTACTTACACAATGTTAGGACTTAAGAAACCACCATATTTATCTTCTAAAGCTTGTGGGGTATCCCAGTGAAAGAGAGTGACGTAAGGCTGCAAACCTATATATTTACAAAACATCATATATATTAATCAGATGGAGCGCACAAGATAAACCTTTTGTTGGATACGAATTTTCGCATCGATTTTTGGCAAAATGTGATGATTAATTGAAGGGAAGGGAAAGGTCATAACCATTCTTAAGGAGGTCATCAATGAGATCGTTATAAAATTTGATGCCTTCTTCGTTTACTCCAGCACTTAACCTGCCATCTGCATTTTCCAAAAAAAAATCCAATGGAAAGCTATATATCAAATGGAAATTCAGTAAGTGAAAACAGATGTCAAAGTCAAATCCTGCTATTGTGATTACTATTATCACTATGTTAAGAACAAATTTCAAAAAAATATAAAACTTACGTGGTAATACTCTAGACCAAGAAAATGGAGAATCTGAAAGCATCCATTCCCATTTCTTTCATTCTTTGCACATCTTCCTGTTACATTTATCAATTTTTTTTAAGAACAATTACACTTGCATACATCATATAGTTAACCACAACGAAAATATGATGAAGAACTCCCATACCTTATAGCGATGATAGAAATCAACAGCTACATTTCCGTTGCTATGATCATTTATTCTCTCTGCAAACGTTGAAAGTAATATTATTTAATTTTAAAGTTAATAATGGTGGTTTATTTAGGACATTAACATAATTCTATTCAACTTTTAGCGAGGGAAGTACAAATTTTAATGAGAGAGATTGGTACCTGTATGTTCCTCAGTGAAAGTGTCCCATATAGCCGGTCCTCTACCATGTTTGTTTGTTTCACCTTCGTACTGCATATCATAATAAAATAATAACGAAAAATTAATTAACATAACTAGTATTATTTTAAACAATGTTCTGCTGTCCCCTCCTAATTGCTGCACTAGAAGCAGCAAAATTTAGAGTCTGGATGTACCTGGTAAGCTGATGAGGATGTTCCGAAAACAAAATCATCTGGGAAAGAATAACGGCTGAAGTCATCAATGCTTCCCATTGCAGTCTAAGTATTGAAGCTGGCACTTGGATAAATAAGGCTTTGGCACTTGGATAAATAAGGCTTGGGTTTAGTGTGTGAAACAGAGGTTTGTTTGGGTACAAAAAGAATGTAACGCAAGTTTTGTAAATGAGGCAGAGATTCTGTGCTTTTCCTTTTCCTCGATAGGAGAGATGGTGAGTTACAGAGATTTGATGTAGAGATTTGATGCAAGATGGCATGGATGGAACGGCCATTTTATAGGGCAATTCCAGCGTGTACAAGCAGCATTTTCTTGACTTTTTTTTCTTTCTTTTTTTAGTTTAAATTAAGGAATATTGATTTCTTTGACTTTGACAAAGTTATCTCATAATGCTTATCTTTTTCTCCATTTTTTTATTGTCTTGGTGAGAACGCATTACTTCATAATTTCTAAGAAGTTTCAAATAATCAAAATAAGTTTTTGGGTTAGAGGAAAAAATGAATCGTATGGAAGAATTTCAAAATTAGACATTTGAAGGTATTTTAGGACACATCCGTGTGTCATGCACGACCATTTTAATAAAAATCAAACAATTTCGTTACATGCGTGCGTTCCTCGTTTGCCAATTACCACTAGCTATGGATAAAACGTGCATATATACAAAATCAAGCTGCCTAGCTCTGCCGGGTCCCATAACAATAGCCTCTTTGTTTTCACCCATCCACATGGTGGTGGCTTCCTAAAATCTTTCCTTTTCCACGAAGACAATACAACAGTCCCCAATTAAAAATTGTATTCAAAAAATTTTACACTGTTGGTCTGTTTATAATAATAAAAAAATTCTTTTGAGCAAAGAGGTTCTTATATTATCATGTAAGAAACCTAACAATTTTAATATCAATATAAAAATTAAAGAAACTATCTTTTTATTTAATATTGGAATTACATCTTACGTATATTATAGAATAGGATTCTAATATAGGATGTTGTAATCATTACAGTTACTCATGTATCTATCAGAATAGGATTCTAATATAGGATGTTGTTACAAATAATCTTATTTTTGAAGATTAACAATTGAAAGATATGTAAAGTAGGATGACCTAGTCGACGATGCCATAAATCGGCAGAGGCAGAAGAGCAGGGAGACCAATAGGCTTGAGGAACTGACGTGACAAAAGACTTGGTCAGGGCATAGAGACCATCTTTGCTCTGACCTGAGAGAAGGACTTCATGGGTGTTGAAATCCTTGACATAAAACACACGAGGGTGAAATTCAAAATAAACATTATTATCAAGACAAAATTTCTGAACAGAGAGCAGAGGTTTTGTGATTGCAGGAACATGAAGAACATTAGATAAGGTGAAAGAACGATGTGGTGTATATATTTTTGTATGACCAAGATGAGATATAGGAAGGCCCTTACCATCACCAACATGCAAATTATCATTACCAAGGTACGGTTCTGAAGCGGTCAAGGTGGCAAGATCAGGTGTGACGTGTTGATTGGCACCGGTATCTGGAAACCAATCAACAGAACCGGTTGAGGAGAGATTGCGCTGCACCAGGTTGGCAGTAGGTTGTTGGCCATAACCTCGTTGCTGGAATTGAGGGCAATGGGGAGCTGTATGGCCGAAATTCTGACACAGTTGACAGCGTGGATTCTACCCCCTATTACGCTGCCAAGAGCCTTGCCTATTGTCACCGAAGGAGGAGTTTTGGAAGCTGCGGTGATCAGGTCTGGAGCCAGCAAATCGGTTGCCTCTGCTGTTGGACTGGTTGGGACGCCAGCCACCGTTGAAGCGGCCCCTACTACGGCCAAAATTGCCAAAAGTCTGGCGCTGTGCAACAAGAGCAGAAGATGGAATGCTGGGTGTGGGCAGCAGAGGAGCATGTATGGAAGTAGAAGATTTGTGAAGAAATTCATGTGTGAGGAGATGGCTGTGAAGATCTGCATATGATAAAGGTTCAGCCTTGGTAATAAGACTGGTAACTAAGTCTTTAAACTCTCCCCGAAGACCACGAAACACATATAAATTGAAATCTTCAAGTGAAACTGGCCGACCAGTAGCGGCCAATTCATCAAATAAGGCCTTCGTTTTTTGCATAAATTGAGTTACTGATTCATCACCCTGTCGAAGATCCTGAAGAGAGCCGTGAAGTTGCATAATACGAGAGTTGGAGGTGGAAGCGAGAGCTCGCTCAAGAGTGCCCCAAGCTAAACAAGAACTTTGACAACCAACAACAAGATGCAAAACTTCCATAGATAGGGAGGAAAGAAGAGCACTTAGAATGAGTTGGTCCTGTTGTTTCCAGGTTTGAAAAAGCGGATTTACCTGAAGAGAGATACCATCATGGGCAAGAACATGTGTTGATGGACATGTGTTGGAGCCATCAACAAAACCAAAAACTCCTTGGCCTAGGAGATAAGGTAGCATTTGCATACGCCAATATAAATAATTGGTGTTTGTTAATTTGAGGGAGATGACTTGATGAGTGTGAGAAAGAGAGATAATGCTTGCGGTAGTAGAGGCAGCAAACATGGGCTGCAAGAGGAGGCGTTCACCAGCCATGGCAGAGGAGAATCCAGGCGGTGACGTAGTAGAGGAAAGTAGAGGAGGCACTGCAAGAGAAGAGGGCTGCACTGTTGGAGAAGAAGAAAGCTGGACTGCTGGTGCTGCAGAATTTGAAGATGTATGTGGTGGCTGTTCCATTGAAAAAGGGAGGTTGGGAGGCTATGAGAAAATTAGGTTTAATTTATTTTAGGGCTTTGTAGCTCTGATACCAAGTTGAGAATAATAGAATGTGTTGGGTTGTGCCTTAGCCAACCTTCCTATTTATATAGAGGCAGTAGAACACTGCAGTAACTGTAATGATTACAACATCCTATATTAGAATCCTATTCTGATAGATACATGAGTAACTGTAATGATTACAACATCCTATATTAGAATCCTATTCTATAATAACGTATAAGTTCCTAATTCCCGATATTAAAGTAGAATTTTTTGTATTTTGAATTTAATATCGGAAATACATCTTACGTATAAGTTCGTAATCCTACATACTAAGAAAGAACAAGATAATTTTATATTTTTGAAATATAGGTGAAGTTCTCATGACTTTAATAAGCTAATTATTAAATTCAAAATGCATGCAGATATATAAGACTATTTTTTGTGATTTTTTTAATATGATAAATTATGCAAATATAATTTATTTATGAGAGACTTAGCCATATGCAAATTAAAATAGAAATTGTATTTTTTAAAGAAAGATTTTTTTGTTGTTTTGTTTTTGCGGGAGAGAACTAATTCGTTTACTACTAAAAAAGCACTTTGCTTTCAAATATTAAATATGAAAGGATGAAAGTTAAAGGGGGGAAATCAAAATTGATTGCAAAAATTGCCATTAAACCTTTCAAAATTTGACTAAAGCCACAACTATATATATATATAGTAACTACAACTATATATATATATATATATATATATATGCATTTTCCAGTATGCTATCAGATCATGCTATAGCTAATGCCTGAACCTTTTTTTCAAAGCTTCCTCAACAATAAAAAACTGGAAAAGGAAGTTTGGCAAATTTACCTTCTAAACAAGTGGTGCAGACTGATTTTGAGGTATGTGAAGTAAACGGAATTTGGGAATAGGATACAAGCTAGCTCTACACAGTCCCTTGAAAAGAATACTCCTTGTGATCTTGTCATGAATCCAAAATCCAAATGCATCACAAATAAATTTGTAATTGTTATCTTTACATAACCTATGAACCAATAGAAAATGTTAAGACAACTTAGGCATATGCAAAACTTGTTTTAATTGTAAAGAGCAATGTGGAACATCCAAAATACAAGAGCCAATACTAGAAATGCTCAAACCTGAACCCCTGCAGCAGTGATGGTTTCAGAGCTCTCAATGCTTGATCTTGTGATCCTCTACATCCGCACTCTCTAGTTTCTACTTCTGTTTCTGGCTTTATTATCTTCTCATTCATGCAATTCTTTCATGCTCTTTGATATATCCACTATCTATTTGATATATTGTCTCACTGAAAAATTCTTCTTTTACTCTTTGAGTTTCTACTTTAAATTCATGCATTCTAAAAAATGGTGACTACTTCTCAACTCTAGATTGTTCAATCTCCTATTACTTCTTTGCTTCCTATGGTTTCTACTGTTGTGATAGTCAAACTTGATGATACAAATTATCTCGCATGGCACTTTCAAAGATCAAAGATGCTCGAGACCATCTTTCTGCCGTAGGAGTTTATTTTGAAGATGATGATATTGTGATATTGGCTCTCGATGGTGTTCCTTCTGACTACAACACATTTAGGTGCATGGTTTGAGGCAAAGATAATGTGTTATCTCTTACATATTTTCAGTCTTAGTTGCTTGCTGAAGAAGCCACTATTGAGCAAACTCATTCTGCATTCCCATTTGTATCTGCAATGATGGCTCAAAATCAGACATTTCAAGGCAAAGCTCTTGTTTTTTATGAAGGTAATTCTAATTCTCAGCCTTAAGAGTATCCTTCTAGCTCCAAGTCTGCTCTATCTTCGCAATTTTCCTTTAGCTTTAATGGGGGTTTAAATGGTTATCGTGGTGTTTTCCATGGATCCTGTTGTAACCCATTTTTGGGTCCCCACAAAAATAAATAAAATAAATAGCCAAAGAAGGTTAGAAAAATGACAAGAGGCAGAAGCGCTCGGAAAATGGTCAGAAAATTGGTCAAGGAGTATAAAGATACAAAGATTGGATTTTTGACAAAATATTCTTGAAGGATGAGAACCCTATTGAGAAGAAAATTTTGAATTTTGAGGAGAGAAGCCCAAATTTGGATGTTTATGGGTTTAATTGTTTTTTTTTATTGGGATTTATAGGGGATTTGATTGCAAGAAAATTGATTTTTTTAAGTCAATTTTGGGCTTTAAATTGAAGAAATTAAAGTCCTGGGGCCAAATTCTGATTTTTTTAGGAATTTATTAAGTCAAATCAGGGGTTTAATTGCATAAATATTGAAGTTTAATGGCCAATTAGGGGTTTAATTGTGAAAATCCGAAACCAGGGACCAATTTGGAAAAGGCGCAAAGATAGGGGGGCTGTTTGGAGTTGATTGAGGGGCCTAATTGAAGAAATTGGAAGTTTATTGATCAATTGAGGGCTAAATTGCATAATTTAGAGGCCAAGGACCAAAGTGGAAAAGGCGGCCAACTTGGCGGACAAGACCGAAATTGTCAGGGACGTAATTGAAAGGCACAAAAATAATTGGGGACTGATGTGAACGTTGGCGCATTTTCTGGCGCCAAATTTAATTGAAACGGCGCGTTTTCTCCAAAACGACGCCGTTTCATGCGTTTTTTAAAAAAAAAAAAAAAAAAAAAAAAAAAAAGACCAAACGGTGCCGTTTTGAACGGCACTGTTTCTCTTCTTCTTCCCCCCGCAGGCGTAGCAGAGGAGAGGAAAAACCGGGGTTTTTGTCCCCGCCTCTCTCCTCACGTGCCATGGCCCGACGCCCCACACTTTGGGACCCCCGAAGCCGAAGCCGCTGGCCGACCACCCGCCGCGCCACCGAACCCGAGAGAAGCACCTTGGCAGCGGCGCCTGCCGACCAGCACGCCTTGTTCCCCCATGCATGCCCCGATATTGCCTATAAATAGAGAAGAAGCAGAGTGAGAAGAGGGAGGAGGACCGATGGAGTGACCCGAAAAAAAAAAAACAACAAAAAAACCGAGACAGTTGAGAGAGAGAGGACCGGGAGAGAGAAGGAGAGAGAACGACCCGAATAGAGAGAGAAGAGCAGAAACAAACCAAGAAGAAAGAAACCGAAACCAAAAAAAAAAACCCAAAACCAAACCAAGAACCGACAGCCACTGAGAACGAAAAAAAAAAACGAAGGAGAAGGGAGGAGGAAGAATTTTTCGCCACTGAAACAGCAGCAACGCCGCCCTAAACCGCCATCCACGAGCCGCTCCACCGCAGCACCGCCAGCAAGCCACCGTCTCCGCCGCGCCAGGTACGCCATCCTGACCCCCCTGCATTTTATTGTGAGGCCGGCGTGGTTTGGCCTCCTGCATGCAGAATCGTTTCTGCATGCAGGAGGCATGGGGGGAAAATAATTCCCCCCCGTTCATTTCTTTTTTTCTTTTGGGCCAGACAGGGTCTGGCCCAATGATTTGGGGCTGGGCCGGTCTGGCCCAGATTGCGAGTCCGGTCCCCAAACGTCTTTTGGGGGCTGGAGTCCGGCCCAATTAATTGGGCCGGCCCAGCCCATTTAATATATTATATTATATTATTATATTATTATATTATGCATGTGTGTGTATATATATTTTTTTTTTTTTTAAAAAATAAAAAAAAAAATAAAAAAAAAAAAAAAAAAAAAATTTGAAAAGTAAAAAAAATATATTGTTGTTCTTGGTATATATTGAGTTGTTTTTTTTATACTATGGGGATATAATTTCAGTATTTAAAAAAAAACACCTGTTTTCGTAAAAAAAAAAAAAATGTTTTGTTTTCATGCATACGGCCAATACACTAGCCTGTTTTGAATGTTCTTTTTATAAAAAAAAAAAATATTGGAAGCTTTGAAAATGTGTTTTCGCATAGATTTCTTAAACACAAAAATCATTTTTTGCATTTGTGGATTTTACAACCCGTTTGTAAAACTCCAAAGGGTATGGGCCAATATTCCAAAAAAATATAAAAATCTTATTTTGGGAGGAGAAGTTGTGATTATTGTTCACCGCTAATGTTTGGATGAAGAAATCCTTAAAAGGACGAACATCCAAAATATTATCGGGAGTAATAAATCAACGCACATGTTTGAAAGAAGCTTTGGCTGCAATCGAGGATATTTCAAAATTATTTTTTTTTTCTCCACGGTTTACGAGCCGTGAAAAGTAATTTTTTAGGAATTGTGAAATTTTCTTCGTTCTTTTTATTCTCTTTTCCTTGCGATTTACGAATTGACGGGTTTAGAAAACGCCAACACCACATAGACTATAGAGCAAACCAAACACCAAGCAGCTTACCTTAGGTAGGGCGTACTAGGGGTGCTAGTACCTTCCCTTTACGCAACCAGTCCCTTGCCTTAGAATCTCTGAAAGACCAGTTAGGGTTCCTAGTGACCAAATACTAGGTGGCGACTCCAAAGAACCAAATCCTTAGAACACAACGAAAATCGCCAGCCGATGTCGTGCCCTTAAAAAATTTTTTTATGGGGTGTGACAGAATGGCGACTCCACTGGGGATGTTAGGACTAAGCTTGATTTGTTTGTTTTTGTTTGTTTGTTTATGTTATATGTTATTGGTTTTTGTTTTCTTATGATGTTTTGTTTAAAAGCTTTAGCATATATCCTTACATCCTATAATACATGCCATAGTCATGCATCACTTTATTATTATTATTATGTTTTGGAGGGCACACACATGTAACTCTAAGTTTAAGTGGGGGACTAGCAGCTTGCCTTATGACTTGAGTCAAGGCTTAAGTTTGTGTAAACCCCAACTCTTTGCTGAGTGTTTAGACTGATAGTGATTGGTACACGTGCCATCCCACTATCTGCTGGACCTCCATATCGCCTTTACGAGGGTGATCACTGGAACAGCAAGAGACCCTCTTTTTAGAGACCTAGTAATAAACCTACCCTATGTCTCACGTAAAAGAACTAGAACCTATCCTTAGGGTGTATGTTCCGATATAAATCTTTTGCATCGAAACAAGACTAACCCCCCATGCATTTTGAATTGCAGGATTTGTGAACGAAATGACCATCACCAAACCTTCCATAGAGTATGGAAAGAATTCTGAACTATCACAATTGATTGAAGGAGACTGCCTTAGAAGCGATGCTAAGAAGATGTCGCCAATCAAGAACCTGAATTGCATATTGAATGAGGTGAACAAGTTAACGACTCATTTTCAGAATGTGGATAAAGATGCATTTTTTAGGAAATACGGACGTTTGATGGAAATCGCAAAGGTAGAAGTTTTAAGCCCAGCTGTGCGAGCCTTAGTTCATTTTTGGGATCCAGAATACCGATGTTTCTCCTTTGGAAGCGTGGACTTGTGCCCCACGATTGAGGAATATGGATTGTTGACCGAGTTTCCGAATGACCTGTATCGGATTTATTCTCCTTTGAGATCCGACAAGATCATCCCTGAGCTGTCAAAAACTGCTCAGAATCTCCAACTTGGAAAAGTTTCTGGAAAAGAATGGCACCGGTTTGAAATGGAGGATGCTAGAGTTGGAAAAGGAGTCAGAAGTAGAAAAAGAGAGATTGATTGCCTTAGGTATATTTGGCCTTGTGTTGTTCCCAAGTCAGACTGGTTTAGTAAGCTTGGAGGCCGCCGCTGCTTATGTGGAGTATGAGAACACACAGATCAATCCAGTGGTTGCTATCTTAGCCGAAACATTTTTGACACTTAACCATTGTAGAAAAGCTGGAAAAGGAGCAATGAGATGCTGCACGCAACTGTTGTATATTTGGATGGTGAGCCATATCGAAACAAAGAAACCTGTTTTCAATAATTTTTGGTGGTTCACTCAAAAACCCCTAAAGATTGTGGAAGAAGAAGAATGGGGAGATCTAGACAACCAGGGTTGGGTTGATAAATTGGAAGGATTACCTAATAGCGATTTTAAATGGAGAGCACCATGGGTAACAACAACGAAGGTCCTAATGAGTTGTGGACAAAGGCATTGGGTACCATTGGTGGGGATTACGGGTTATGTGAGTTATGCTCCGACTTTAGTGGTAAGACAATTCGGGGGCATACAGTTTGTTCCCAGAACTATGGGAATTGCTCAATTCTTTGGTCTGTTCAAAGATCCCATGGCAAAAGAAGTTTTGGAGATCATCAAACAAGATTGGAAGCATCTAGTGTTGGTGGAAATAGAAGGTTTGAGAGATCCAAGTGTGAGCGAAGGATATGTAAAATGGAGAGCCTCAGCTGCTTCAGCCATGCCTTGCGCTATAGAGGAGCCTATTAAGGGAAAAGAGGTTAATATTGAAGATGATTTAGCTGCTTCAGCCATGCCTCGTGTAGAAGTCAAATCTCCTCAAACCATAGAGGAACCCCTCAAAAGAAAGAGGGTTAACGGTGAATTGAGAAAGCGACGTTGGAAGGAATGATGCTAGAAGATGATAAAAGGAGAACATTTCTAGATGAGCAAATATAGTCTAGAGATGCGAAAATAACCAAGCTTGAGTTAAAGTTGGTTGAGGAGAAGATTGCTAGGGAAAGGAGTGAGAAGGAGCTTAAAGGGTTGAGTTTGGATTGGATGCAAAGTTGTTCTGAACTTGAAGCAATGGAGATGGACTTTAGCGATTGCCAAGAAAGTGCAAAATATTACCAAGAAAAATTTGTGCAAGTGCAATTCGAACTAATGGATAGGATTAAGAGGTATAAGGATTTGAATAAGAAATATATAGAGTTGGAAAGCAAAAGGGGAGGATTCGAGGATGATAAAGCGGAGTTAGCAGCCAAGAGGAGTGAGATAAAAGTTGCAAGGATAAAGCTCGACAAAGAACGCGAAAAGTCGAAGTATTTGGACGAGAAGCTAGTAGCAACGGAAAAGCACAAGGATCGAATCGACGCCAACAACAGTGCTTTGAACAGAACAAACATGTTGCTCATAGAAAAAATGACCAAAACCGATGAGCAAATGGATGAAGCTGCTGCACATGCTCGAATTATTAGAATCAATGCACGGAATGTGGGAGGAGACATCATTCGCTATCGCCGAAGCCTAGCCGAAACCGATGCCTTTTTAGGAAAGATTGAGAACCGCGGCTTTGCTTTCTTACCTTTGGCTAAGGAGTTTATGGAGGAAAGAGATTAGCATGTTGTATTTTTTTAAAAATGTATTTTTATCCAAGCATTAATGAAAAGGGCGTTGACCCATCTTCTTATGCAAAATCTGTCTCTTGGTGAACATGATTCTAGCAAAACGACTCGAAAGGCAGAACTTCTATCAAAGCAATGTGACAAGAGAATGCTTATAATGGGATGGTTATTTTTCGTTCACAATAAAACATGCATGCATCCATCACAATCATACATTTTCTCATACATCTATGCATGCATCTCCAGATCGTGAAACATAGGTCCCACATCCAGAGTCCACCAAACCCGGTCCAGATCAAGAATGGAAAACGAAGAAAGAGCTCAGTTAGAGTCACACTACCAGACCGAGTTGGAATCCGTGAAAAATGAAGTTTCCCGGTTGACCAATCTGCTTGAGCAACTTTTAAAAGCCAAGAATGGGGAGGGAACATCTACCCAACCACCTATAGGAGCACCGTCGGCCCCTGTCCCGGGGGTATCTCAGAACATGGGGGTAGATTCAGCAACGGGGCAGCACTTTACACCTGTTATTCCCATTCAGCCCCCTCAAGCTCATATCACTGTAGATTTAACAGCCGAGGGGCCTTCCGATAATAGGTCCACGGGTTTTGTGAATGATGACAAGATATCAGCATTAGAAGAAAGGTTAAGAGCAGTCGAGGGAAATGTTTGGTTTGACCCCCTGCGAACGTCGGAAATATGCTTGGTACCTAACCTCACGGTACCAAAAGATTTTAGGATACCAGAGTTTATAAGGTATACTGGGTTGGAATGCCCAAACACACACCTTCGATCTTATTGCAACAAGATGGCTGAAGTAATTCATGACGATAAGTTAATGATCTACTTCTTCCAAGACAGTCTATCGGGATCTGCGCTAAGTTGGTACATGAGGCTGGATAATGTCAAGATTAAGAAATGGAAGGATTTGGTGGAGGCTTTCCTAAAGCAATACAAGTTCAATTTGGAAATTGCTCCAGATCGAACGAGCCTCATGTCGATGGAAAAGAGAAACCAAGAGTCAGTGAGGGCTTATGCACAAAGATGGAGGGACGAGGCCACGCACGTGCAACCCCCTTTGATAGAAACGGAGATGGTGACTTTGTTCGCCAATACATTCAAGGCACCTTACTATGAGCATTTAATGGGTAGCTCATCTCAACATTTCTATGATGTTGTACGTGTGGCGGAAAGAATCGAGCAAGGAATTAAAGCAGGGCGCATAGCAGAGCCTTTAGAGAAGAAAGGTTTTATGGGAAGGAAAAGAGAAGGGGATGTTAACAATTTGGAAGGCGGATATAAAGGCAAGAAAGTAAATTTCCACAGCCCACAAGCACCTACCTCTCAATCCCCGCGCATAAACTTTAACCAATCTTTTTCACCTAACCGAACAAATACCCAACCAAACTATCAAAATCACTGCCAAAGACCCCACTCAGGATACACCTCAGAACAATTGCCACCATTACCCATGCCTTTGAAGGACATGTATGCCAAACTTTTAAGCATTGGGCAAGTAGCTCCTATCCCTACACTACCGCTACAACCACCATTCCCAATTTGGTACAAGCCCGATTTGACTTGCGAGTACCACGGGGGTAATCCTGAGCATGGGATTGAAACCTGCTATGCATTCAAGAAGAGGTTATTGGAGCTTATTAAGTTAGGATGGGTATCCTTCGAAGACCAGCCCAATGTTAATTCAAACCCATTGCCTAAACATGTTCCAAACAGTGGCGGAATAGGCATGATCGAAGTGGGAAATCAATGCAAGGTGTTGAAGGTGCCGATGAAAAGGTTGTACGTCATGTTAGTACAATCAGGATTTCTAGCGGTGAAGGAGGTAAGCCGATTAGAGAGGGGGGACTACTGTGAGTTCCATGGAAGAGAAGGACATCACATTGAGGATTGCACCGAGTTTTGCGAAAAGATTGCTAAAATGTTGAGGATGGGACAATTAAGGATTGAACCAATGGAGAGCAGGTGTGAAGTAAGTATGACGGAAGGTCAAGATCAGATGGCAGGAGTTTGCAGGGTTCAACAGACTGCTAACGGGCCCCCAAGGCTGATCTTGGTTAAACCGTCCTGCACAAAAGAGAATCACAATGCCATGCCGTACAATTATGGGTATGCCTCCAACGTTCGAGCTCCTCTTCCTTTGTTCCAAACGGAGATAAGTGGTTTGACCAGAAGTGGTCGTTGCTTTACGCCTGAAGAATGGAGGAAGGAAAAGGGTAAAGAAGTGGTAGATCTGGACAAAGCACCAGAAGTTAATAAGCCAGTAACGGAAGAGGAATCAAATGAATTTTTGAAGTTGATCAAGCATAGCGAATATTGCATAGTGGATCAACTAAAAAAGACTCCAGCTCGGATCTCCCTTATGTCCTTGATACTCAGCTCTGAGCCGCATCGGAATGCCTTGCAAAAGGTATTAAATGAGGCATATGTACCTCAGGACATTGAGCATAAAACTATGGAGCATTTAGTGGGGAGGATCCATGCAACTGATTACCTCTACTTCACGGCTGATGAGCTTGATGCTGAAGGTACCGGACACAACAAGCCTTTATACATCACGGTTAGGTGCAAAGACTGCCTCGTAGGGAAGGTGCTCGTCGATAATGGCTCGGCCCTGAACGTATTGCCAAAGCACATTTTAGAAGAAATGCCGATTGATGAATCTCATATGAAGCCAAGTACTATGATGGCTAGAGCATATGATGGCTCACCTAGGCCAATACTTGGGACTTTAGAAGTGGAGCTATATGTGGGACCGCGGATGTTCCTAGTGACACTTCAGGTTATGGATATTCACCCTTCCTATAGTATGTTGTTGGGAAGACCTTGGATCCACGCAGCGGGGGCAGTAGCTTCATCATTACACCAATGTTTGAAGTACATCATGAATGGGATGTTAGTAACCGTCAGGGCTGAGGAGGCAATAGCCATGACAAAGAATGTGGCTGTGCCTTTCATCGAAGCGGAGGATTGCAAGGATAACAATATCCATGCTTTTGAGATCGTGAACACTGACTGGGTACCAGAAAACACCGTGTTAAGAAGACCAAGGATCTCAGAAGCAGCCAGGATGGCAAGTCTATGTTTCTTGAACCGTGGGGTCCCCCGTCGATATAACCTCGCTTGCGGAATACCAGAAGGGGTTAATCTGGCAAGGAAGAGAAAGGCTGATCAAAGATTTGGGCTAGGATATCAACCTAACCAAGAAGATTATCGTTGGGCTGCTGATCGGAGAAGGACAAGAAGGATGGCTAGAATTAAAGGAAGAGATCTTGAAGAAGAACAGCTGGAAATCCCTCCCCTTAGCGTATCATTCCCAAGAGCTGCATACATAGTGCAACATGATAAGGGAGCTGAAAGCCTGGGTCTAGAGTTGGCAAATATGAGCATAAACACCTTGGAGGGGAAGGAGAAGGAAAAAGGTGATGCGAAAGAAATAGCAAGAAAAGAAGATGAAGTGCTGCCACAACTGACTATCCATACACTAGAAGAAGTCTCCGCCAAGACCTGTGTACGCAAGCTGGCTCCAGGCGAAAAGTTTCAGAATTGGGTGACACAAGAAGCTCCAGTGGTTTTCAAAATGTAAACCAACCTTTGTTTGCCTTAGAATGTTTTTGTCATTTGCTTATGCTTGCTTTGTTTTCTCTAGTTGACAATCGAGGCTCATGATGTCAGCTAGATTCTATGTTTGTCATGGAGCCCACCTTTTCCCTTTGAATAAATGTGAGATCATGCACTTTTTCAAAAATTGATTATTTATATATGCATTTACACCAAGCACTTCCCGCTTTCAGGAATCCTGAAAGCGGATCTCCTACAACATCACATACATCTAGCATCAAGAATAAATGGCCAAACTTGAACGAACATGTAATATCTATGGAAGAAGAAGAGTGGGATGAAAGCAATATCAGTGAATTCACCAGGCTAGTAGAACAACAGGAACAGACTTGGAAGCCTGCCACCGAGGAACTCGAAACTATCAATGTGGGCAATGGTCAGCTCAGGAAAGAGTTGAAAATAGGTACCTTAATTACTTCTGAACAAAGGATAAAACTGATCACCCTATTACAAGAATATTCGGATGTCTTTGCTTGGTCATATGAAGATATGCCCGGTTTGGATACAAGCATTGTAGAACACAAGATACCGTTGGAAGAAGGGTATAAGCCAGTCAAGCAGAAACTGAGGAGGGCCCACCCGGACGTCTGGATCAAGGTCAAGGCAGAACTCGAAAAGCAATGGGATGCTGGCTTTCTAGAAGTAGTTAGATATCCGCAATGGGTATCTAACATTGTTGTGGTGCCTAAGAAGGAAGGGAAGATTAGAGTTTGTGTAGATTTTCGGAATTTGAATAGAGCTAGTCCTAAGGATGATTTTCCTCTACCACACATAGATGTTTTAGTGGATAACGCTGCCCGAAGTTCCACTTATTCCTTTATGGACGGTTTTTCAGGATACAATCAAATAAAAATGGCTCCCGAGGATAAGGCAAAAACAACTTTTATCACACCTTGGGGGACCTACTGCTACAAGGTCATGCCATTTGGGTTAAAGAATGCGGGTGCAACATATCAAAGAGCAATGGTGACTCTATTCCACGACATGATGCACAAAGAAATTGAGGTGTATGTAGATGATATGATTGCCAAGTCTAAAAAGGAACAAGATCATGTGGAAGTTTTAAGGAAGTTATTTGAGAGGTTGAGGAAGTATGAACTAAGGCTTAATCCTGCAAAATGTTCATTCGGAGTTAAATCGGGCAAGCTGTTGGGATTTGTGGTAAGCGATAGAGGCATAGAGGTGGATCCAGACAAAGTAAGGGCCATTCAAGCTATGTCATCCCCTAAGACGGAGAAAGAAGTAAGAGGATTCTTGGGAAGGTTGAATTACATTGCTCGATTTATAGCTCAGCTAACAACAACATGCGAGCCTATATTCCGACTACTAAGAAAAAAGAACCCGAGAACCTGGAATGAGGAGTGTGAGGAGGCATTCAATAAAATCAAGCATTATTTACAAAATCCACCTTTGCTGGTACCTCCTGTATCAGGGAAACCTCTAGTATTATATCTAACCGTAACTGAAGTAGCCATGGGATGTGTATTGGGTCAGCATGATGAAACCGGAAGGAAGGAAAGAGCTATTTATTACTTGAGTAAGAAATTCACTGAATGTGAGTCCAGATACACGGAGATAGAAAAGCTGTGTTGTGCATTGGTGTGGGCGGCAAAGAGGTTGCGACATTACATGTTATACTATACCACTTGGTTGATTTCAAAATTGGATCCTCTGAGGTATATTTGTAATAAGCCTTTTCTCTCAAGTCGAATTGCAAGGTGGCAGGTTTTATTGGCAGAATATGACATAGTGTACATGACAAGGAAAGCCGTAAAAGGGAGTGCCATTGCAGACCATCTGGCCGATAATGCTGTTGAAGATTACGAACCTTTGGATTTTGATTTCCCTGATGAAGATATATCGTCAATAGAAAAGGAAGAAGAGAAGACAGATTGGTGGACCATGTTTTTTGACGGGGCAGTAAATGTACATGGTAACGGGGCAGGGGCGGTAATAATCTCTCCTAATAAGAAACAATACCCAGTTTCGGTCAAACTACATTTTGAGTGCACCAACAATACAGCTGAGTACGAAGCTTGTATACTCGGTTTAGAAGCGGCATTGGAGTTAAAGATAAAGAAGATAGATGTATATGGGGATTCAATGTTGATCATCTGCCAGGTCAAAGGGGAATGGCAAACCAAAGAGGAAAAGTTGAGGCCGTACCAGGAATACCTATCCATGCTAGCAAAGGAATTTGAAGAAATTAGATTCACCCATCTAGGAAGGGAGGGGAACCATTTTTGCGGATGCTTTGGCCACACTAGCTGCTATGACTACCATTGACCTCAAATGCAAGGTACAACCGGTACACATTGATATTAGAAATGATCCAGCGCACTGTTGTTTAGTCGAAGGAGAGGTGGACGGACAACCTTGGTATTACGATATCAAGAATCTTGTGCGGAATCAGGAATATCCGGTGGGAGCTTCTAAAACGGATAAGAAAACCTTGAGAAGGTTGGCTATAGACTTCTATTTAGATGGAGAGATTTTATATAAAAGATCATTTGATGGTACCCTGTTAAGGTGTTTGGAGGAAGCAGATGCTAGAAAGGCATTAAGAGAGGTCCATGAGGGGATTTGCTCAACCCATGCTAGCGGGCACATGATGGCAAGGAAAATCCAAAGGGCTGGTTATTTTTGGATGACACTAGAAAAAGATTGTATCAACTATGTCAGAAAATGTCACAAATGTCAAATTTACAGTGATAAGGTCAATATGCCACCAGCTCCTCTGTTTAACTTAACATCTCCATGGCCTTTCGCGATGTGGGGAATTGATGTGATTGGACCTGTAAACCCAAAAGCGAGCAATGGTCATAGATTTATCCTCGTGGCTATTGACTACTTCACAAAATGGGTAGAAGCCGGGTCATTTGCTCATGTGACACAAAAAGTGGTGAAGAAATTTATTGAGAGAGATTTGATATGTCGGTATGGTCCCCCAGAACAGATTATAACTGATAATGCCCAGAATTTCAACGGCAAGATGATAATAGAGCTCTGCACTAAATGGAAAATCAAGCATTCCAATTCTTCGCCATATAGACCAAAGATGAATGGGGCGGTAGAAGCTGCTAACAAGAATGTCAAAAAGATTGTTCAGAAGATGGTAGTCACCTATAAGGATTGGCATGAGATGTTACCATTTGCCCTTCATGCATATCGCACCGCAGTTCGAACCTCAACAGGGACTACCCCATATTCTTTGGTATACGGTATGGAGGCAGTGATGCCTTTGGAAGTGGAAATCCCATCGTTAAGAGTGTTAATAGATTCTGAGATAGAAGAGGCCGAGTGGGCCAGAGTGAGATACGAGCAATTGAACTTGATCAGTGAGAAGAGGATGGCCGCAATATGTCATCACCAACTTTACCAGAAACGAATGGCTAAGGCGTATGATAAGAATGTTAGACCGCGTATGTTTCAAGAAGGGGATCTAGTATTGAAGAAAATATTGTCATTACCAGGAGATGATCGAAGCAAATGGGCACCAAATTACGAGGGTCCTTATGTAGTAACAAAGGCATTCTCAGGAGGAGCGTTGAAGTTAGCTAGAATGGATGGAGAAGATCTAGCTCGGCCTGTGAATTCTGACTCTGTAAAAAGATATTACGCTTGATGTAGTTCCCTAAATTAATAAAGCAAAGTTTGGCCATTGATTTCTTTCCTTTTGTGCATTGATCTCACAACAATCATTTTTTTGCATTAATCCCAACAGTGCATCTCCTCACTCATTTAAAAAGTTTAGCATCGACTGAACGAATTTCTTCTCTATATAAAAGCTCAAACTAGGATCACACCTCTACACTGGGGGCAATACAAGATGTTTTATGAAAAGTTTTTACGGAAGCCTATAGATTTGAAAACCAAGCTAAAGCATTTGACAAAAGCAATGACATAAAAGCAAGAACAAGTCTTACATTTTGAGAAAAGGGCTACTTGAGGAAAGTCAAATACTTTTTCTCCAAGAATATGATAAGAAAAAAGGCAACACGAGAAATGAATCCGGCATACGACTTCAAAAGCATGCTCATGTTACGAGGAAGTCTCATGAACATAGAAAAGAGGATGGGGGCCTATGTTTCAAAACCAGGTACGAATGCATGCATTGCATCTAATCATAAAGTCACTGCACGTATGTTTTTTTATCGTTACAGGAGGAGATCTTAGTGCATTCTAACGAGATTGTGGATGAAGAAAGAATTATTGAGTTGAGTCTAGAACAGAAAAAAGAGAAGATAATATTTTTCAGACCCTGCCAACAGGAAGAACGACATCGATAGCAATTGGTAAAAGGGAATCGTCAGATGAGATTCCAAGTTGTTTGGTTAAAAGAGATCGCAAGAAGGGATCTCGTTTTTCGATGAAGATCGCCAGAAGGGACTTCATATTTCAGCTTTGAATAAAAGGGAATCGCCAGATGGGATTCCATGTTGTTTGAGATCGCCAGAAGGGATCTCGTGTTTCACTATTTGGAGGTCGCCAGATGGGATCTCGTATTTCATGTTGGTTAAAAGGAATCGCCAGATGGGATTCCAGGTTGCTTGAGATCGCCAGAAGGGATCTCGTGTTTCACTATTGTGGAGGTCGCCAGATGGGACCTCACACTTTGTTGGTTAAAAGGAATCGCCAGATGGGATTCCAGGTTGCTGGAGATCGCCAGAAGGGATCTCATGTTTCACTATTATGGAGGTCGCCAGATGGGACCTCACACTTCACGTTGGTTAAAAGGAATCGCCAGATGGGATTCCGGGTTGCTTGAGATCGCCAGAAGGGGTCTCGTGTTTCACTATTGTGGAGGTCGCCAGATGGGACCTCACACTTATTGTTGGTTAAAAGGAATCGCCAGATGGGATTCCAGGTTGTTTGAAATCGCCAGAAGGGGTTTCGCATTTCACTATTTTGGGAGGTCACCGGATGGGACCTCATACTTCATGTTTGTTAATAGGAATCCCAGATGGGATTATGAGTTTGATTAAAGGAGATCGCCAGAAGGGATCTCGCATTTCGATATTTTTCAAAAAGGGGTCGCCAGAAGGGACCTCATATTTCATTTTTGTTAAAGGGAATTTCCAGATGGGATTCCGATGGCCGAAGAGGATTGTTGTAAAGAAAGAGTTTCAGAGCGATCAAGCTCCAACCAAATCAGTTTCGAGAGTTCAGTTTTGGTTTATCTTTATAAATCTTACTGCGCAAAACCTCTGCTCCGTAAGCTTTATAAAGAGGGGGCATCTGTTGTAACCCATTTTTGGGTCCCCACAAAAATAAATAAAATAAATAGCCAAAGAAGGTTAGAAAAATGACAAGAGGCAGAACGCTCGGAAAATGGTCAGAAAAATTGGTCAAGGAGTAATAAAGATACAAAGATTGGATTTTTGACAAAATATTCTTGAAGGATGAGAACCCTATTGAGAAGAAAATTTTGAATTTTGAGGAGAGAAGCCCAAATTTGGATGTTTATGGGTTTAATTGTTTTTTTATTGGATTTATAGGGGATTTGATTGCAAGAAAATTGATTTTTTAAGTCAATTTGGGCTTTAAATTGAAGAAATTAAAGTCCTGGGGCCAAATTATGATTTTTTAGGAATTTATTAAGTGAAATCAGGGGTTTAATTGCATAAATATTGAAGTTTAATGGCCAATTAGGGGTTTAATTGTGAAAATCCGAAACCAGGGACCAATTTGGAAAAGGCGCAAAGATAGGGGGGCTGTTTGGAGTTGATTGAGGGGCCTAATTGAAGAAATTGGAAGTTTATTGATCAATTGAGGGCTAAATTGCATAATTTAGAGGCCAAGGACCAAAGTGGAAAAGGCGGCCAACTTGGCGGACAAGACCGAAATTGTCAGGGACGTAATTGAAAGGCACAAAAATAATTGGGGGACTGATGTGAACGTTGGCGCATTTCTGGCGCCAAATTTAATTGAAACGGCGCGTTTTCTCCAAAACGACGCCGTTTCATGCGTTTTAAAAAAAAAAAAAAAAAAAAAAAAAGACCAAACGGTGCCGTTTTGAACGGCACTGTTTCTCTTCTTCTTCCCCCCCGCAGGCGTAGCAGAGGAGAGGAAAACCGGGGTTTTTGTCCCCGCCTCTCTCCTCACGTGCCATGGCCCGACGCCCCACACTTTGGGACCCCCGAAGCCGAAGCCGCTGGCCGACCACCCGCCGCGCCACCGAACCCGAGAGAAGCACCTTGGCAGCGGCGCCTGCCGACCAGCACGCCTTGTTCCCC
This sequence comes from Populus alba, assembly GCF_005239225.2. NCBI lineage: Eukaryota > Viridiplantae > Streptophyta > Magnoliopsida > Malpighiales > Salicaceae > Populus > Populus alba. The sequence continues at coordinate 13,414,357 of NC_133287.1, read as the reverse complement.
CATGCATGCCCCGATATTGCCTATAAATAGAGAAGAAGCAGAGTGAGAAGAGGGAGGAGGACCGATGGAGTGACCCGAAAAAAAAAAAACAACAAAAAAACCGAGACAGTTGAGAGAGAGAGGACCGGGAGAGAGAAGGAGAGAGAACGACCCGAATAGAGAGAGAAGAGCAGAAACAAACCAAGAAGAAAGAAACCGAAACCAAAAAAAAAAACCCAAAACCAAACCAAGAACCGACAGCCACTGAGAACGAAAAAAAAACGAAGGAGAAGGGAGGAGGAAGAATTTTTCGCCACTGAAACAGCAGCAACGCCGCCCTAAACCGCCATCCACGAGCCGCTCCACCGCAGCACCGCCAGCAAGCCACCGTCTCCGCCGCGCCAGGTACGCCATCCTGACCCCCCTGCATTTTATTGTGAGGCCGGCGTGGTTTGGCCTCCTGCATGCAGAATCGTTTCTGCATGCAGGAGGCATGGGGGGAAAATAATTCCCCCCCGTTCATTTCTTTTTTTCTTTTGGGCCAGACAGGGTCTGGCCCAATGATTTGGGGCTGGGCCGGTCTGGCCCAGATTGCGAGTCCGGCCCAACGTCTTTTGGGGCTGGAGTCCGGCCCAATTAATTGGGCCGGCCCAGCCCATTTAATATATTATATTATATTATTATATTATTATATTATGCATGTGTGTGTATATATATTTTTTTTTTAAAAAAATATAAAAAAAAATAAAAAAATTTGAAAAGTAAAAAAATATATTGTTGTTCTTGGTATATATTGAGTTGTTTTTTTTATACTATGGGGATATAATTTTCAGTATTTAAAAAAAACACCTGTTTTCGTAAAAAAAAAAAATGTTTTGTTTTCATGCATACGGCCAATACACTAGCCTGTTTTGAATGTTCTTTTAATAAAAAAAAATATTGGAAGCTTTTGAAAATGTGTTTTCGCATAGATTTCTTAAACACAAAAATCATTTTTTGCATTTGTGGATTTTACAACCCGTTTGTAAAACTCCAAAGGGTATGGGCCAATATTCCAAAAAAATATAAAAATCTTATTTTGGGAGGAGAAGTTGTGATTATTGTTCACCGCTAATGTTTGGATGAAGAAATCCTTAAAAGGACGAACATCCAAAATATTATCGGGAGTAATAAATCAACGCACATGTTTGAAAGAAGCTTTGGCTGCAATCGAGGATATTTCAAAATTATTTTTTTTTTCTCCACGGTTTACGAGCCGTGAAAAGTAATTTTTTAGGAATTGTGAAATTTTCTTCGTTCTTTTTATTCTCTTTTCCTTGCGATTTACGAATTGACGGGTTTAGAAAACGCCAACACACCATAGACTATAGAGCAAACCAAACACCAAGCAGCTTACCTTAGGTAGGGCGTACTAGGGGTGCTAGTACCTTCCCTTTACGCAACCAGTCCCTTGCCTTAGAATCTCTGAAAGACCAGTTAGGGTTCCTAGTGACCAAATACTAGGTGGCGACTCCAAAGAACCAAATCCTTAGAACACAACGAAAATCGCCAGCCGATGTCGTGCCCTTAAAAATTTTTTTTATGGGGTGTGACAGATCCACTGGTGGTTTCAATGGTCCTAATGCAATGTTCACCAATGGTGGTTATTCTGGCAATCAAGGCTCTTATCTTAAGAGTCGTGGCCGAGGTCGTGGTCCTTGCCAATCTGGTCCACAATCTTATCAAGTTCACCCTTCTTCTAGTCCTGGCATTCTTAGTCCTAGCACTAACATTCCTCCTTGTCAAATATATAGCAAGAAATGTCATGTAGTTGCTAATTGTTATCAACAACACAATCAACCTTCTACTCCTACCTCTTCAGTCCAATGTTAGATTTGCTAGAAATTTAGGCATTTTGTTATTCAATGTTATTATAGAGGCAACTTCTCTTATCAAGGCAGACCTCCTTCCACCAATCTTAGTACCATGCATGCAAACTTTCCTTCTTCTACACCACATGAGCAATTTTGGGTGGCTGATACTGGAGCAAGCACTTATATGACCTTTGATTTGGCTCAACTCAGCTTGGCTACTCCTTTCTTAAGCTCTGATACCATATGAAGATAGTAGAACTACACAGAAGCAGACAGAGAAATAAAGAGAGAGTTTCTGATGAATGGAGAGAGAAGGATAGATTGTATTCTTGTTAATCATTTTTCACACAGTTACATACCTTTATATCAAGCTATAGTTAGAAGCTTTTTCATGTTTTCTAACCACTCTTTTATTTTTACTCATCAATGCTAAGAGACTTTCTTAATTGTCTAACAATACTAAAAATATTTTAACCACTTGATTCTTTAATCTATTGACATGTGGCAATACTAGGTCCTTTGATATCCTAGCAATTAGTTCCTAAGTATAGTGATCTACATGTTTATGTTTTTGGATGTAGTTCTTATTATTTACTCTCAACATGTGAAAAACATAAGCTATGTTTTAAAAGTAAAAAAATGTATTTTTCTAGAATACTCTATACAAGAAAAAGGATATAGATGTCTACACTTAAACATCGGTAGATTTGACATTTCATGTAATGTTATCTCTGATGAGAACTCTTTTTCATCAGCTAATATGGTTTAAGAATCCCCAGTCAAGAATGATTTTACTCCTTCTGACTTGTCTTCTCCTTTTAAATTCTCAACTTCTATTCCATTATCAATATGCTCTGAAAGTTTCTTCTCCCATCTTTCAAAAAATAATGATTTTTCACCTATTCAAGTACCGAGGTCAACATCAGTGTCACACACACATCCAGTTCAATGCCTGCAAACCTTGTTCCTTCTAAAACTCCTATTACCGATTCTAGGCTACCCCTTTTATCTTCATATCCTAGTAATGAACCTACACTCTTGCCTCTACCACGAACTGGTACACTTAAACCCAAAAAATTTTACTCCACAAGACATCCTTTTCATATGTTGTCTTTTAGAGTACAGTGCACTCATCATCAGTTTGTTAGTTAGTTAGCTCTTAGTTAGTTAGTTAGTTAGCAGAGTTAGTTACATGCAGTTAAAGTTGTTATAGCTGCATGTATAAATATATAACTAACTAACTAAAGTAGATCAAGATGTATGAAATAATAGAAAGCAAAAATTCTTTCATTTTCTCTCTTTCTTGTCTCTCACTCAATCTCTCTGCATATACAACAACAGATACATATTAACATGGTATCAGAGCTTTTTCCTCATGCTTGATCATCCATTTCTTATTGCTTCCACATAATCTCTGCTTCTTCTTCTTCGCATTCTGCTTCTTGGTTGATAATCTGATAACCTTTCAATGGTGATTGCCTCACAACTTCAACTTCTGCAATCTCCAATCACAGCTCTCATTTCTTTTATTCCTACATCAGTTAATGTCAAGCTGGATGATTCCAATTATCTTAATTGGAACTTTCAGATGCAACTTTTGCTTGAAAGCAATGGCATTATGGGATATGTTGATGGATCAACTCATTGTCCACCTCAGCTCAGCTCAACTACGTGTGAATCTGGCACCACTTCTTCTTCTCAAAATGATGAATTCATAGTCTAGAAAATGCATGACATAGCCATGATGCAATTGATCACTGCTACATTATCACCTATTGCTATGTCTTGTGCAATTGGCAGCACTAGCTCCAAGGATCTGTGGAATCGACTGAAGGAACAATTTTCAACGGTATCCAGAACTAGTATTTTCTAGATGAAATCAAATCTTCAAACAATCAAGAAAGGAGCAGATTTGGTTTCATAATATCTTCATCATATCAAGGAATTAAGCTAGGGACTATCTCTCTGCTGCTGGTGTCTACTTTGCTGATGAAGATATAGTCATTCTTGCCTTAAATGGCTTGCCTATTGAATATAACACATCTGCACATTTAGATGTGTTATAAGGGGACATGATAGTGTGATCTCCCTACATGAGTTTCGTTCACAGTTGCTTATAGAGGAAGAGATGGTAGAAGCATCAACTAATTCTCCTCTACTAACAGCAATGGCTGTAACTACAGGTTTTCCTGTAAATCATAGCTCATCTTCAAATGTTAATAGAGGTTTTAAGCCTTATAATGGGAACAGAAACACTGGTAGAGGTCAATTTAATCAGCGAACTAAACACTTTCACTCTAAACCGATGTTTTCTTCTATGCCACATGAACCCCCACACTCTAATCCTGGAGTTCTTGGCCTTTCTCCTAATCAGCAGTCTCGCAGTCATTCTCCATCTATGATGCAAATCTATCAATTATGCAATACTGAGGGTCATACTGCCCTGTTTTGTGATGCTTCTACTTATCAAAAATCCAAGTGTCATATATGTGGCCGTCTTAATTCACACTACTGGTTTTGTTTCTATAATGACAAAGGACCAAAAACTATATTGGAATGCATTCTACTACTGCTTATCCTTCTCAACAGTCTTATCCTATCCAATCACCAGCTATGCAACATTCCTCATATCGAGCTCCTTCACCTTTCCAACACTATGCTTCACCTCAGCCTACCATGCAAGCCATGCACACTATGCTTCACTGTGCACCTATAACATCCCCTTCTTCAGGATCATCTCAAGTCTGGCTCACTGATTCTGGTGCAACCAATCATATGACAACTTATGTGAAAATCTGACATTGGCCTCACCATATCCAACAGCTGACACAATCCATACTGCCGATGGTGAAGGTTTGACAGTATCTCATGTTGGTCAGTCTATCATTAATTCTTCTATGTCTTCACTCAAGTTAAATTCTGTGCTACTTGTTCCTTAAATAACTCAGAATTTATTATCAGTCCATCGGCTCTGCCTTGATAATAACTGCTGGCTTATTTTTTATGCCTCTTGCTTTTGGATTTAGGACAAAGCCACAAGGAGGATTCTTTACAGAGGCTTGTGCAGTAATGGCCTATATCCTATCCATGCATCTTCATCCTTATCTTCCACTCAGCCTTTGCCAGCTCAGGCTTTTCTTGGCCAACTAGTTCAGTCCAATCTATGGCACCATAGGTTAGGACATCCCACAAATTCTGTTGTCTCCCTTATGTTGAATAAAGCTCATATTGATGTTCCCAAATCTTCTTCCCCTATGATGTGCCATCCCTGTCTTGCAGGGAAAATTAGCAAACTGCCCTTTTCTTTGCATCATCATAACTCTACTACTCCTTTTTCTACTATCCATACTGACTTATGGGGACCTACACCGTGTATCTTAGTGGATGGTTATAGATATTATACTATCTTTGTTGATGAATGTACACGTTTTTGCTGGTTGTTTCCCCTAATAAATAAGTCTAATTTGTTCTCTACGTTTGCTGCATTCTATTCCTTTTTGGTTACATAATATTCAGCTACTATTAAAATTCTGCAGTTTGATAGGGGGGAATATACATGCCATCGCTTAAAACAATTTCTTCTTGACAAAGGCATTGTCCATCACCTTTCTTGCCCACTCACTCCTGAACAAAATGGGGTGGCTGAGAGGAAACATAAACATATTATGGAAACCACAATCACGCACACAGCTAAACCACCATCTCAATTTTGGTCTTATACATGTTTAACAACTACATACCTCATCAACCGTATGCCAACTCCTGTTCTTCTTCACAAGTCTCCTTTTGAGATGTTATTTGGGTCTTCTCTAGATCTTAATCACCTTAGGATATTTGGTTGTGCATGTTTTGCTCTTTTTGGTCCTTATAACCATAACAAACTACAACCCAAAACTTCCAAGTGTATGTTTCTTGGATATGGCATCAAGTACAAAGGTTATTTGTGTTATTATGTTCTTACTATGTGTTTGTTTGTTTCCAGACATGTTGTATTTGATGAAACACACTTTCCATATCTTGAATTCTCACAATCCTCGCTCACTGCTCAGTCCTCACCACCCTCTTCTTCCTCCACATGTCCTATGCTTCTTGTTAATACAGAGAACACAGTTATTTCTTCCAGCCCTGGTTCCCCTTCCCAACATCCACCTAGTTTATCTGCAGTTTCTCCTAGTTCTCCATCCATTACTGCTTCCATGCAAGCTTTTTCTCCTCCTCCTGTGGCACTTGCTTTCAGTATAAGTTCTTCTATGTTTAATCCTGACAACTTGCAAGTGGTCCTGACCATTCCTCCTCTCAATTTGCATCCCATGCAAACCAGAAGCAAAAGTGGCATTCATAAAAGGAAGGCTTTCTTAGCCAGTATTCAGGATTCTAGCCTGGTTGATATATCTTTGACAGAGCCAACAACTTACAAATCTGCCATCAAAGCTCCTGTGTGGTTATAGGCCATGCAAGATGAACTTAATGCATTACATACTTAGGGCACTTGGAGTCTTGTTCCCTTACCAGCACAAAGGAACTTAGTGGGGTGTAAATGGATTTTGAAGATCAAACGCCATTCGGATGGGTCTATTGCTAGACACAAAGCACGGTTGGTTGCTCAAGGGTTTAGTCAGGAACATGGCTTGGATTATGGTGACACTTTTAGTCCAATGGTGAAACCTCCCACCATTCGCCTAGTTCTGGCCCTTGCTGCTCCTTTCAATTGGCCTCTCTGCCAATTAGATGTCAAGAATGCATTCCTTCATGGCATTCTTCAAGAGGAGGTTTACATGTCCCAGCCCCCTGGCTTTGCAAACTCATTACATCCTCACCATGTGTGCAAATTGCATAAATCCCTCTATGGCTTAAAACAGGCACCTAGGGCCTGGAATGTTGGTATTTCTTACACTAAAGGAGATTTGCAGCTCAAGGCATTTAGTGATGCTGACTGGGCAGGGGACCCTAATGACAGACGCTCCACTACTCGGTTGGTCATATTTTTAGGGAACAATCCTATATCGTGGTCCTCCAAGAAGCAACAAACTGTGTCCAGATCATCAACAGAGGCTGAATATCAAGCCTTATCATTTACTACAGCTGAGGTGGATTGGCTCAAGCAGTTATTAGCTTTTCTGAATATTTCACTACCTCATGTTCCTGTTCTTTTCTGTGATAATCTCTCAGCCATTGCTCTATCCTTTAATCCTATTCAGCATCAACGATAATCTCTTTGCCATTGCTCTATCCTTTAATCTTGTTCAACATCAACGAACCAAACACATTGAGGTTGATGTGCATTTTGTTCGTGAACGAGTATCCCAGAAGCAATTGTTAGTTTAATTTGTTTCCTCACAGGAACAATTTGCTGATATTCTCACCAAGGGGTTAAGTGCTCCTCTCTTTCACACTCATTGCTGCAATCTCAGACTTAGTTCTTCACACGCCTAATTTTGAGGGGGGATGTTAGAGTACATGCACTCATCATCATTCAGTCAGTTAGTTAGCTCTTAGTTAGTTAGTTAGTGAGCAGAGTTAGTTACATGCAGTTAAAGTTGTTACAGCTGCATGTATAAATATATAACTAACTAACTAAAGCAGTTCAAGACGTATGAAATAATAAAAAGCAAAGATTCTTTCATTTTCTCTCTTTCTTGTATCTCACTCAATCTCTCTACATATACAACAACAAATACATATTAACATTGTCCACTATATCTCATGAACAAGAATTCACTTGCTTTGTATGGGCTTTGTCTGTCTCTGAATGATGAAACGCTATGGGACGTGAGTTTGATACATTAGTAGCCAATGATACATGGTCTCTCTATCCACAACCTCTTTTATAAACCTGTGGTTTATAACTAATGGGCATATGAAATTAAGAGAAAGCAGGATGACAGTATAGAGAGAGATATAAAGCACGCTAGGTTGCTGAAGGATTTCATCAACGTGATGGAGTGGATTATAATATGACAAAATGATATTCAATTGACGGGCTTGCGGATTTTATTGATTGAAAACTCTAGATGAGGTAATTCTTAGGATCTACTCCATGGTCTGGACAATAATTCAACCATGAGCTGCGAGGTAACTATTCTTATTATTACATGAAGAATGAAGTGTATTTTGACGCGGAGAAAAGTACCTCATAAATACTTTTAATATACTTTTAAGGTTAATCTTGTCTGGATAAGTTTCCTTTGACTTTTATTGGACACGTTGTCTCCAACATCTTATGTCTATCTCTTTCATTTATTAAGTTATTTACTTTATTAATTAATTAATTAAGCATTGTCATCTTAAAATTAATGACACTCTGATTTACAAAGTAAACTGCCTTCAGATATTGTTTGTTAAAAAACCATCGTAGAATTTTCCATTGGTCATCGATTTCGAGCATTCAACTAGTTGAGACTGAATCTAGTCATGAAGTGGTGTAGACGAATCGGCACCGTTGGACCTCCCTCGTAATTTCTTTATACTTTCAAGCTCTAACATTTTCCGTACGACCACTTTCGACAGCGGCCTGTAGGGTAGACGAATCGCTATCATAGCTTGAATTCAATGCCCCATCTCTAGATTCGATCACATAACTTTAAAACAAAGACTCGCCATCGTAATTAAATTCTGTTGAAGTAGTCAAGTCAAGCCTCTTGTACTTGTGATTTGTCGGTTACTTCCAACTTAATCCAGCAGCCGCATCCCAATTGTATACTCTTTGGTGATGATCAAATTAAAAGCAGATGAAACATCAGATAAAACAGTTATTATTATAATTTTAAAATTTAAATTGAAAATCAATCTAGGCAAAGCTTAATTAAGTTATATATTGAAAGGATCAACCCGAGTTAATCTGGATCAATATAACAATAAAACTGGTTATTGTCATATTTTTAAAACTCAATTCGAGAGTTAACTAAAGGAAGATCCGAGTCACAGATCGAGAGGGTTAACCAAGGTTAATCCAAGTCAATGAAAGAATAAAAGTGGTTATTATTATATTTTTAAAAACTTAATTCAAAATTTAACTAGAGGAAAAGCCCGAGTCACAGATCGAGAGGATTAACTAGGGTTAATCCAAGTCAATAAAAGAATACAAAAGTTGTTATTCTAATAGTTTTAAAAAACCCAATTTAGAAGTCAATTTTAAGGCAAGGCTCGGGTCACGGGTCTATAGGGTGAACCGAGGTTTAACTAGAGTCAATGTATAGATAAAAGTGATTATTATCATAGTTTTTAAACCTTTGACTTAAGAGTTCGTCAAAGGCAAAGTCTCGGTTACAAGTGGGGAAGGCCAAACTGGTTAACCTTAAAAAAAATTAAAAATAATAAAAGCAACCTTGTTTTTTACCACAAAAAAAAATTCATAAAAAGTCAACGGGTTCTTAACTTGTGTTTTATCCCGGGTCGACCTGGGATTTTGATTGAGTCTGGTCAAATTAATTATTA